>NW_016690188.1:2903000-3163534 GCF_001604755.1 Lepidothrix coronata
CCCTTGCTGACTGCGGTGCCACTGGCTTCCAAAAGTGAGTGTCTGAGATCAGATCTGCACCTTGAAACCTGAGGTGTCAATGTGCCTTGCATCAGTGTAGGGGGGTAGGGGACTTATCACCCATCTCTTCCTTTCTTATTTCCCCATTTCCAGCAGCCTACAACTCTGTCTTCGCGGCATGGGAACATCCAGAAGGTGTAGGACAGTGGCTAGCTTTGTATATGCTTGGAAAACTCCCTGTCCCTTATTTCCAAGGCATTTGAGAGCCTCTTGCAGGCACACTGCATTAAGAATGTCTTTACTGAGGGGACTAAAACCCATTGTAAAGACACAAAGCATTAAATGTTGATCAGGTTAGAGAGGCCAGGTGTGCACCACACACAATGAGCCTTGCAGGAGACAGCAGTTTAAATTACTGCGTTGCATATACAGCAGCCTTAGGGTGTGCTGAGGCCTCTTTATGTCACCCTGGCAGCAGAAAGAAGTTTTAAACCATTACTTTGCCTAAAGAGCCTCCTTGAATAGGCCACAAGTACATGAATGCTTATTCACAGTTGAAATTAAACTGCCTAACAGTAAGGGTTTTGCTTTCCAGAGCCTGTGGGAAGTAGAGGGTGAGACAGTTTCTCCATGGGAATGTGAATGTACTGCAGGGGGGCTGGGGAGGCTCCTGCTGCACTGTGGGGCAGATTGTGGGGCCACGTTTTCACATAAGAATTGTTCTTCTCTCTTTTTCCCAAAGGATTGTACTAAAAATGAGACCTTCATAACCTCTGAGAAGAGTCATGTAGGAAATAAAAGGCTGCAATGTAAAGACATGGAATCATTCTGGGCAAAAATCCATCAGCAATTTGAACAGGGGAGCACTGAGGCAGGAATCAAGCACCCTGTGAAATGAGGACCTCTGTTGACAATTCAGTTCCTTGTTGAAGGTTTTTGACAGCTTGGCCCTGGATGTCTGTTCTCACAAGATTTTTCTTGTTTTGGCTTCTGTCTCTGGCCTGAAAGAATTGGCAGAGGAAGGTCATGTTTACCTAGCAATATATAATTTATATAACTTGAATTTGAGGGGGACTCTTGATATGAAATATGGATTGTACTGCAAAGTCTGACAAGCTGTCATACTCAAGGAAGGGACCCTGTCCTTTGTTTAGCTCTGCAAAAAAGTACAGCAGGATGGTGATAAACATGAGATGCGTGCTGCCTCGGGCAGAGGCTGGATGGAGCATTTCAAAGGTGTGCCCAAGGGTATTACAGCTGAGCTGAAATCTTTCTGCCTACACAACTAGGACATCTTAGTACCTTCAAGGTCCTCTTCAACCCCCATCTGTGAGCTCCTGGTATTCATTTTACACTGGTCATGTATCTGGTTTTAGGCTGCTCATTTAAGAGAGAGTAGAAAAGGTGCCAAAGCAGCCTAACCATGGAGGAATACATGTCTAGGGAGAAGCTATAATTCAGCATTCCTGGCATCTTCTTTTTTTGCAAGTAACAAGAAATAAAGGACTTGGAAGTTCAGGCAGCCCTTTTCACTGAGCCAGGCTCAATAAATGAGTGGTGTTCGTCTACTGATCACTGATAGTGTAGGAAGTTCAGGTCTGGGGTAGTACCCACACTGTACAAAACATTTGGTAAAATTATTCTTACTATTGCTTAATCAGTAAAAATATTCTTTAATGACCTTCATATCTGAGAGGAGAAAAAAAATCAGAGCAATGAAATAAGTCCTCTTAAAAGCTTAATTAAAATACGAAACCTTTGATTTCAGGCAATTAAATGAGACATTTTATGCCTTTAAATTAAGTATTCTGATACTCTCTAAACAGAATATGCTTATGGCTGAAACTGTATTCAAGATTATAATGGTCTGGATTAGTAGTGCTTCAGATATGCACCTCAAAGCAAAACTGACTGCAGAAATGAAGCAGAGATTGCTTCCCAAAGACTAATGAGAGCTGAAGATGCTCTGCTGGTGGCTGTCAGAATTGGCAGCTACCTTATGAAGCTGAAGGACATAGATAAAAAACCTATGGAAAATTTGAAGATGGTGCTTCTCTGGAGTCAGATGTCCAAGTATAGGTGCCCATAAACATCCCACTGTATATTGAGGAGCAACCTGAAATGGCCACTGTCTGCCTGTTTGGGAGCAATCTGAAAAAGATGCCTTTTTCCAGCTGAGCCATTTGTCTGTTCAGCCTAAGGCATCCCTTAACATTTGGGTGAGGGCAGAGAGACAAGATGAGCTTGGTTGTCAGCCAAATCTCGGCTTTGGAAAGTAGCTTTTACCTGCCTAAATTTAATCTAATTGCACATAGTTGTAGCTTTTGCTTTTACACCCTACCCTAAAATATTGAACAGCAGCATACTAGGCAATTAAATAGCTGTCATGCCTTCTCCCAGATCTAGCAACACTTTGGGGACATATATGACTCCTGATCTGTACAATCAGTTAATAAAAACTTTGTAGAGCACTTTTGGATTCATCTGAATGAGAGGTACCACCATAAATGTAAGATCGTTCTCATTACCATTAATATTCTTTTATAAGGGACCTTATCAAAAGCATTTTGAAAAGTTAAGTAAATTATATCTACCAAGGCACCTTTATGTACTATTTTATTAACTTTTCAGATGAAGAATTGCTTTGAAGTAACAATATTTCCTTACGGTGACTGAAGTGGGTTTTCTTCCTATCGTCATTTATTTGCCTTCATTATGGTGACATTAGAGGCTACAGCTGAGGTCGAGGGCCTGTTGTGCTTAAGGCTGCATAAACATGAAAGAAGAGAATTGTGACATTTTGGGAAACTTAAAAAAAAAAAAAGTAAATAAACTTTTTGGTTTTGTCCATGCTGAGATCCTTGAACTCATGTCCTGTGTGGCACCAGCTGGATGGTGGTTGTTTCAAGGGATGGGGGATCATGGGGGATCCTGTCCCAGCCAGGGTGTCTCTGCCACTTTTGGGGTGTGAATCTGCCCCAGAGATGCTGTATCCTTCCCTGCAGTGATGGTATTGTTGCAATGGGAGCACTGCCTGGATGGGCAGCATTTCCACAAGCGTTGGGGGGTACCGCTCCTGCAGTAGCTCCCAGTGAGTTTTCCCTTGCGGTTGTTGCACAATAGGAGTCAGCACTGAACCCTTTCCTTTGTTTTCAGGAGGGAATTTCACCCCGTAAGGTGAGTAGGACACCTTGTTTGACAGGTTCACTATTGTGTGGTTTGTTTTCTCTACAGGCTGGGCTGGGCACTGCCTAGTCCAGGTGATTTACTGCCCTGGTAAACCGGCGGCCATATAACTCCTTCCTCAGGTCCTGTTCACCTCCCACAGTGTTAAAGTAAGTCATTGCTGAATTCACTCTCTATTTTCCCAGAGAAAGCAGCAGAGACAAGAAATCTCTTTAGTTACATCCATACAAATAACTCATGCCATGGTTTTATTCCTGCTTCAGCATCCTCTGAAATTTCAGTCTCCCCTCTCCCCACAAAGATAGAGGGCTGTGCAGAAGAAATGCCTGCTTTAGTACATCTGACAGCAAGTAACCATGGAGAGTGGTGTCTTCCAGCCTATACATATATTTGAGTTAATTAGGTACAATAAAGCTGTCACATAACAACAGCGCTTTCTAAGTTTCACTCATTATATGCCTGGTTGGGGGTTTAATTTTTTCTCTTCTACTGTATCAGAAATACTTTGATTTTTTTTTAATAGACCTGTACATCTACGTCCCTTTCCTTTCTAGCTTGTCTGCATTTACTCTACCCTCTGTTCTGCTCTTTAGTCAGATATCCTTTCTAATTTTTAAAAGAATGTTTATTTTCAGTAAACTCTGCTCAGCCGTGCAAATTTCATTCTTCCTGTTCTTATTTTCAGCTCAAAGGTCCAAGCACCATCTGCCCCTCTAAGAACAGATTCCTAAATAGCCTCCGGATTGATTACATTAGCCAAACTCACCCTTAGTACAACTCCTGAGGCTGCCAGAGCAGTTACTCTAGGAACAAATTTGCTCTAAGTTGTTAAAGAGTTTCACTATGCCCTTGAGCCTTCTGTTAATCATTTTTCTCGTAGTTTTAAAATCTGGCCTTTTAAAGTTCACCCTCACTGCATTACCCCTAGGAGAGTAACCTTCTATTATGATATCAAACCTAATTGCACAGTGATTATGATTACCCAGTGGATTTCTGACTCTCACCTCCCTTAACTCTTGTGCATAATTTAGCACAGAGTTGAGATTCAGTCCCTCCAACAAAGAACTCCTCTGAAAAGCAGTCTTTAAATAATATCAATTAATTGGCTTTTCATACTATGGGCTTTTCAACTGATAGGCAGCAAAGGCATGGAAGTCATAACTCTTCCACTACTGACTCAGTGCCCTCCAAGGGGTCAACCTGCATTGTTCCAAAGGAGTCATAGAATTGTCCTCATAGTCATAGAATCACAGAATCATAGAATGGCCTGGCCTTGTGCTGCCTCCAGTGGTCCCTGCAGCTTATCCAGGTGGCCTTGGCACTGGCAGAATGGTGATAGGGAAATAAAGGAGCCCCTTTAAAAGCCAGAAAAGTGAAAGATCATAAGGTTTGGAAATTAAAAGACTCTCTATGTGATAACAGTCAGAGGATAATAGAAAGGAAGGAGGTGATGGGGTTCAGTGCACTTCTGTAATGGCTGTTTGGTGACTGCGGTTCTTGCAGCATGTGGGCAATATGTATTAATACAGCTGCACATCCCACCAAAGCCTCTTGGACCCTGTGCTCACTGTCCTGTTCTTCCCATGACCCTTTGTAATGAGCTTGATGGCAGATCAGATCAATTTGTTTGGTGGTTTCCATGAACTGAGAACAAATGGAACAATCTGGAGAAAGCATGTTGCTAATTTCAGAATGTAATAGCTTCTGGTGACAGCACTGGCCATTACAAAAATGTTTCCCCTTCAAGGGCTCCTGAAAATTCTGTGGAAATGTTTAGGGCTGAGTACGTGACAGAGGTAAATATTCTGGTCTTTTTAGGTTTCTGAGTGGGAGTACTTCAGCTGAAGACCAGTCACCCCTTTTATAAATAGTGGTTAGCAGAAAATGCAATTCATATAACAAAAAAATAAACACTCATTTTCTTTTCTAAAAAGCCAAGCTGCAAAGAAATGAAGGAAATAAGAACTAGCTCATAAGGATTAATTCATCACAGGAGAAATTTCCTCTCTGAAAGGTAAAGTGTGGTAGGGTTCTAACTGCCTGCAATAAATGCAAATGAATATTTTCTGTTTGCCCTAGTGACTGCTAATATACATATTTATCTTAATGCATTTGGAAAAAAAATTAAGTAAAATAAAAATAAAGCTCAATGGCTTGTTCTAAGTGGATTCCCAACACTGGCAGAAAAAGACACACAAGGCACTTTGCTAAACACTGTATGAGTGTGTAGCAGCACTGCTGAAAACAACATAATGGGCTATTGCCTTTCAGCTTTGCAATTGTGGCTACACAGTGCTGTTGGGCAATCTTCTGCTTTATGTGTGGGATGTGCTGAGCAGAGGCTGGTGCTGGTACTGGGCCAAGCAGTAGTTGTACTTGGATTGATACCAATCCCATCTTTTCCTGCTTTTCACCTGACCCTGATGTGAAGCCCTCCCTGCTGATGGTTCATAGTTTCCTTAGAGATGTGAGGTGGCATGACAAGCTAAAGCACTCACAGAAACAGTTGGAAGCTACAGGCTTTTATTTTTACATGGATCTGACATGTCACTTGAGTGTCCTCTCTGTTATCCCTGGTTGACAGTTCAATATCATCCTGGTCATTTTCTTTGGCTGTTGTTTGCAGCACTTTGCTTTTAGGAAGTGATTATGCAAACATTCTCAAGCTTCCTCTGTGCTCCTTTTCCTTTTGAATCATTTCTTCACCAAGATGCACCCTGTGCATTTCCATTAGAACCTTGGGCACAAATTGGCTGGGATTTCATCTCTGATATATCAAGAAAACACATTCTCGTCTTTAAGGACATGTGTTGTTGAATGCTATGCAATAAACATAGGAATAAAAGTCACAGAGTCATTTAAGTCTAGAGTAAAAAAAAATTGCACTGATTTACTGCACCTAAAGGTTTCCTCTCCCTGCACTGGATTTTTTTTTTTGGTACTGGATGAAAAGAGAACTTACAAAGACAAATCCAGCTGAGCACCTTCAGATTAAGTCTTCATCTCACAATGCTCAACGTGTCTCTACCACCAGCATCTACAAGTGCAGGATGATATGAAAAAAAATACACAGTAGACAGGTATCCACAATAAGCCACATCCCACCCTGCCCATGCTGCCAGGCTGTTTCAGACTCTGGGGGAGATGGGTGCCACTGTGGGGTAAGGGGTTAATGGGGCTATGATCAGATGATAATAAGGGGTGTGCTATGTTCCCATTAGGTAGCTAATGCATTCCTTGCCAATATTTCTCTCCTGAACTAAGTCTAGCTAAACCAAATCAATTGAAGAGCTTTCAAGGACTTGAAAGTGTACCCAGTCTATGCAGTGGGGGATAATTTGCACAATCAGTGGAACAGAGGGCAGAACTGTGTCTGAACCAGGAAGCCAAAGGCAATAACTAATGTGTATCCATAAAAAATTCATGGGAAATTTCATCTTGGGTAAAAGAGAATGAATAACTATGTTGATTAAGTATTAAAAGTTCATTTTATTTTTAGAAGTACTCAGAAAATTGAAAACATCTGGGAACATTATGCAATTTTTTTATGTAATATCTTCCATTTACATTTCATCAATGCCATCAATTTAACCCTGACCTGTATGGAGGCAACCTGCAAGACCCAGTCTTCTTTCTTGCTGGGCTGCAAGAAGTGGTTGAATTCAAGCACTTTTCTCTCTCTGTGGAAAAAGTGTTGTGTGTATAAATGATGGTCTATATCAGAGCATAATGACCAAATCCTTCTACATATTTGACTCTCATCATCCTACTAGCAAAGCGTACCAAGTTTGAGATGTGAGTGGCAAAAAAATGTCTTAGCCAGATATATCTGTTAAAATGTTGAATTCCTGGGAATTTGCCCCGGGACATCTCATAGGACTAGTTGTGGATCCTGTTAAATCACAAGCAAGAAGCTTGCGGAGAAAGCTTAGATCTGCAAAGATCTTTTGATAGGTCATGCCAGAGGTTAGCATCTAGAGGGTAGAAACAGAAGTGCCTTTATGGGTCTACTGTCACTTCTGCAGTAACAAGCTCAGGTCTGTTGATACTTAACTGCAAGATATTTTACTTGGTGGTGATATTATTTACTTGTGGTGATATTATTCTTTTTATTTTTCTTTAAGGAGGTGACATGGAGCCATTAGGAGTATTAACTGTGTCAGATTAGGCATTTGGGTTGTGTCCCAACTCCCTGGGGAAGTGATTCCTCCACAGATCAGCTGAGAGCAGACGGAGGGTGTAATGTGTAGCTCCAGCATCTCCAAAGGTCTCTGGCAGAGGGTGGAGCAAAAGGACAGCAACTTTTTGGATCACCTTCCACCTCCAGCAAGCATTCTTGCTTTGGCCCAGATCTCTGCAGTTTCCATCAGGTACCAATACACTAAAGCAAATTTATTTTGTCCATCATTAAAAGGCTCATTCACAGTCATTGTATCACCTCTGAACATGGGGACAAGTCCCTGTCCTACAGGGAGCTCTATTCCATATCCCATGGAGGAATCACCTTTCAAGGACAAGGCTTGTTATTTCCTCCCATGCAGAGACGCTGCCAGCAGGAGGGACCTGGTTTCATTTGTGTGTATTTTTGAGACTGTGGCAGGAGATTAACTCATGTAGGATTTACCAGATGTCTCTCTGTGGAGTGGGCTGCTTTGAAGAGCAAAAGAGTTCTTCAGTCTATGCCTAACCAAAGGAATGAATCATACACCTGCACACTCTCCTTTCTTTCAAGGACACGGTGCCCTGTGTAGGTGGGGGTGTTCTTTTCTTGCCTGGAGAATCTCACATCATCAGAGGCAGAATATTAGAGGAATGGGGAAGGGACAATGCATCGACTTTGCTTTATAGCCTGCCTCCTTCTTAATCTCTCTGGCAGGTCAGGTAAGTCCTGCCTAATCTTGCATTGAGTTTTACCAATGTCTGCTTTCTTTTTTTTTTTTTTTTTATTTCTTCCCTGTTTTAGCTTCCATTAACACTTGCTCAGTTGACATAAGGTCTTGCACCCTCTAAGTGCTTGCAGAAATGTGCTTTCTCTGGCTGATTTCAGTCAAAGGGAAGTAGGGATGCACCAAGAGCTATCTGAATCTGAGCAGAGGCTTCCTAGAAAGTCTAATTGCAGTGGGGACAGTTTAGCTGGTCGCACCCTTAACAAGCACTATCGCTCACCTCTTCATCAGCATTGGCGTGATGACTCTGCAGAGCTGGCTGGGATGTCCCCAGTGAGCTGTGAAGACTATCTGATGCCGAAAATTGTGGAGGGGCACTGGCCTTTGCAGGTTATCTTGAGAGCTGAGGGCAGCAGTGAGGTGTGGAGTCCACCCCACCAGCCAGTGCTGAGCAGTGTCTGGAGCTCACGCTGACAGATGGGTTGGATGGGTAATAGGGTCTCTTCTTTCTCACTGCCATCAAGGACTCTGATTGATTTGTCCAGCTTGCCATGATGAAGTCATTAATCTTGATGACACTTGCTGCAGCTCAGCCTCTGGCACGCCAGAGTAATTCTTTTTGCACCTGCCAACATACAGGTCAGATAGCAGGATATGCACTGTCTGAAAGTTGTAGACCTGATTTCTAAGAAAGGTCTGATAGGTAGCCACTAAAGGGAACAGGTGAGGAGATGACTTGCCTTTGGTACAGAC
Source organism: Lepidothrix coronata (assembly GCF_001604755.1). Classification (NCBI taxonomy): domain Eukaryota; kingdom Metazoa; phylum Chordata; class Aves; order Passeriformes; family Pipridae; genus Lepidothrix; species Lepidothrix coronata. The sequence continues at coordinate 2,911,826 of NW_016690188.1, forward strand.
TGGAGGAAAGAGCCCGTTTCCTGTAGTGAAAGCAAAGCTAAAGATGGACCATGTTTTCAAGAGTTCATATAGTTCCCATGACAAATCTAAGACAAACATCACCCTATCCCTGCTATCCGCTATGCAATGGTATAGTGAATCCCACAGGAAGGTACTTGGCAGGACAATGATCTGGCCAACAAAAAATACCAGTGTGTCCTGCTATTCAATACAGTCAGTAATCCCCCTACCAGTATGGAGGCTCTATTCCAGGACAGAGGTACCTTATTGCAATGCAGCTCTTGTCTTGTAATAATAGCTTGATATTAAATTGCAATTGTATAAGACACTTACTGGTGACCTGTCATTGCCCTTCTTGAGTGCGGCATTAGATACTTTGGCTTTCTCAGTGTTCAGACAATGCCTAAGCATGGCAGGAATGGACCTCAAGGGGGAATGACTTTTTCAACAGAAAGTAGGAGTTGCTTCCTAGGAATTGTTTGTACCAATGACTCCTCGTTTCTTTGTCATTTCTTACAACACCTATTGAGTCAACACTAAACAAAATTACATGAGTCAATAATTTTTAAAACTTGAGCAACAAATACTATCAGGCTGTAACATGGAAGGGAAAGGATAAATGCACTGGATGAGGTTTAATATTAAGCCTCTGTGGAAAGGTTAAATGTTTAATTTCTGTCCACTGAAAATCTACCTATTTTTTTATCATGGCTATAACTCTAGTGGAATGAAAGTTTAAATGATTAACCATGAATCACAGCACAGTCCACTGCTAGCAAGGTTAGCATTAATAGATTATCAGTCAGTGTGATGGTAAGTGGTAAACTAGTTTTTCCCCATCAGCTCTCTTACTGGTCAGTTGTTTTTTGGGGGGGGCCAAAGATGTAACAGAACTCTGAATTGAATTAGCTTAGAGAGTTAAATTGTATGTACAGCTGGTAGGTTCAGCCCAGGATACTACCAGAGCCCTCTGGATGTTCAGACACGTTTCAAAGCAATTTTTTTCTTTACTGTTGAGACCGGTAAATCCTTTGTTGAGAGCTGGGAAAGGTTTGCAAACACTGAGATAAGAGGACTGTATCTCCCTGTACCATCACCCACTGACACCTGCTTGCGCTTGAATAATTTTCCAATTATACAGAGTCTTTTCAGTACTGTGACAGGGTGTCCCTGGAAGAGAGGTTGCTAGTAGTGTTGCTGCACCTGAGAAGATATCTGAGTACGTGATGGAAAGCAGCTTTTGAGGCACAAACTTATGGAAATTTTGTGCTTATAAAGAGGATGTTAATAGTGTTGGAAAAATTATTTGTTCTGTGCACTTCTAAGAAGTGAGTGACTGAGGAGATCTACATGATTACAAGCACTCCTTGGATATTAAAAATGTCCTTTACTTACTCTTCTCTGCTTGTATGGCACAATATCATGTACAGCTTCCAACTTTTTGGATGAGAAACCTTAAGCTTTCTAGAGATTCCCAGGCTCAGAAGGTGGAGTGAGGGTGACCTAGTTCCACACAGTGTAGTTGTGCTGTGACAAAGCACCTGGCTCTTTTTTTGGATCTCAGGACTTTGGTGGACACTTGACACAGTCTGGTCCTGTTACGTTGTTTGGTCTGGGTACCAAAGGTGGAGTTGGCGTCCAGCTTTGATCATCCACTGAAAGGGATTTCAAAGCTTGTAAGTCTGGTGTAGAATAAAACAATTAATTCCTTATCCTAAGGAGTCAATATTTTATCTCAGTTTGCAAAATCTTACTTTGTGCTGGCTGGATGCACTATCACTATGTATACACATAGAACACTAAGGCATCCTGTACTTTCAAGAGCTTGTTATGCCATCCGTAGCAATGGATAGATGAGAGATATATTAATGGGAAGAATCCATGGAAACTAATATGGGAAATCAGCAATGACCCTTGCTCAGCCAAAGATCAGAAAGAAATGTTTTTTCACCCTTGGAGAATTTCTGAGATTAGAACAATTTTTTCCCTTCTTCTAAAATGAAATGAAAAAATCAAATTATTGATGTGGGATTATTCCACTGAACCAATAAGCCAAAAATAAATACATAAAAAGATAATTTCAAACACTTCATTTTGAGCTCTTGACATTTTCCAGTTTTTAATTTCTCTAAACTACAATTTTCAATGTAATAAAACTTCAGCTCTCCTCTCTTTACTCAAGTCTTCAAATTACATCTTGCTGAGGACCTCTTGCCTGGCTCTATTAATAACAAAATGCTAATTAGCAACCTTAAACTTAACCAGCCAACAGAGAGCAACTACGGTGGTTTGTGTGGGGTTTAGTTTCTTTCCCTTATCTGTAAATCCCATGGCCAAGGCATCCTGGCATATCAGTGTGAAATGCTGATGCAAACTCGTTTCCGATCACTCTGATGGAGACACTGGCATGAAAAGCTGCTCTGGCTGAGACAGCTTGTTTGTCATCACAGTTCTCCATCCAGAGAGATTTTCCTGGGAGATGACAGCAACCTCTGGTTTATGTCCTTTCATCACATAGGGACAGGGACTGACCCCTCTCCTGACTATCTCTCTGGAGAAGGAATAGAAGAGAGGTACCTGCTGGGGATGGACCAGCAAAGCAGACAGACATTTGTCTGCTCCTGAGGCTCCTCCTTCCCCCTCTGGCCCTGAGTATCACCACGGTTTGTGCTGCAGATAAAAGTGGTACCAAGCAAGAGATATTCCAGAACCACCTGGATACAATCTTGTGCCATGTGCTCTGGGATGACCCTGCTTGAGCAGGGAGGTTGGACCAGATGACCTGCTGTAGTCCCTTCCATCCTGACCCCCTCTGTGATTTCTCAAAGGATCAACCATCTCCTTTTGGTAGCGTGTACTAACATTTTACTAATGCAAATGTTACATGCACTCCTATACTTACACATAGACATATAAATACACAAATGTATGCAAATGCACATATATGTACTTACAATTTGTGCTTATCCTTATATTTGTGTTCATACACTCAGAGAAGAGAAAGGTTAATGTGTGTTTTGCAAAGACAGAGGACACTTGTTTGCTCACTGGGAAAGAAGAAGCAATCAATATGTTTGGGTAGAGGCAAATGGATTATCCTTAAACATTCTGCACAAGACAGAAAAGTTTCTATTTGATGTTGATGTTGATGTGAGCCTGCACTAAAGGTCAGCCCAATCACACTATTTTGGCTGTAGCCAGCACAATGAAATACTGCATTCAATCTTCCAGAAATTTGCATGTATTTTTCTGCATGTTACTGGCTTAACAGCAAGTTTACTGTATGGAAGTGGAAGTGGACAGATTCCTTTGGTGCTTCTGAATAAAGATGAATATTTTTTGTTTCAGCTTCCACTTGTATCTTTCCTTTAAAGATTTTTTTCTCTCCCCCCCCCCCGCTTATTCTGTTTCCTATGTTGCAGGTTCTGAGACAATAAAAAATCCACTTAACCCTCATGCAGGAGCAATCTAAGATTTTTGATCTAATTTTTTTCATTTTTTTAAACAAGACTGTATACATATAGCATGTAAAAGAAAAGGGAATGTGTGTGCACATGTGTGTTCTCTGACAGATGATCCAGATTTAAGACCCATCCTCTGGTAATATTTATTCAAATAAACAGTGTCTGCATGGAGTAACTCCATTAGCAGACAGGAAAGGTTGGTTCGGATCTTGCTTCAAGTAACATTGAAGGGGAGCACAAGATGTGCTTGAGATTGCAGATAACCTGGCTTTTGCATGCCAGGCCAATTTTTGAAATAATTTACCAGAGTAATTTCAGATAAAGACGTAAGGACTTAGGCATTTTAGTGAACTGAAAAAAATCAATTATTGCTCAAGGGAATTGGAAAGTTTCGTTTTTCAACATTTTTTTCTTTTAGATTTCTCCCTCCCACCAAGTAATAACTTTTATAAAAGAACAGTTGTTTTAAACCTCCTAAATGAAAAAAAACCCACAGAACAACACCTCACAGCAAAATTTGGGTTGTGAAACTATCACAAATATCACTGAAACAGAGATGGGCTGCAAATGGCCTTCTCCTGGCATCCCTTGCAATTTTGACAAATTCACCAGGTGTACCGAGCTGCATGTGCATGGATGAGCATACTTTTAGAAGTGACAGTGTTGTACATGAAATCAGCACTGTGTAAAATTCCTTCTGTTCCTTATTTGTACTTTTGAAATGCATGCAGAAGGGCTGTGGACTTTTAAGGCCCATTGCTGTGCAACACTGTGATGTGGCCACAGCCTCCCAGGCATTTGTTTCCATAAAATATATCCAGGTGTTTGCCTTCTGTCAAAGATGGGACTAAGCTGAAGCAGCAGTGAAATAAATTTTGTAACTAATAAAAAGCCTAACACCTTGTTCCTTTTTTCACTCCCTATAGTTTCAGTATCCGCTTTACTTGATTTGGGGCTGCAAGAAAAAAACACAAAAGGAGATTTTTTTCGATGAAGAGTCCAAAATTAATGCCACTGCCCTGACACAGCAGCAGCAGTGACATAAAAAACAAGTAATGCTTAGCTACAGAGTTTTGTTTTCAGACAGATAATCAAAAGGGAACTTGGAGAGATAATCAATTGCAAGGAGACCTGGTGGTTTGAACAGCATCAAAGCACAGTGTGCCTCTGCTGTGGTTGAAGGCACACGAGATTGGGAAGTGCCAGCAGGGAGGAGGGAGAGTTCTCAGGGGATGCCAGCATCTGTCAGCATCCCTGCTTCTGTCCAGCCACAGGCCACAGCATCTGGTGGCAGAGCCTGCTGGCACGAGGGGCAGAGGAGGGGATGTGCAGGGGATCCACATGTACTGGGTGGTTGTCTTCTCCAAGCTCCTCTGCTCATGCTGTGGGACCCTGGTCCTTCCAAAGGACTAGCACAGCATTTTCTGAATGTGCCACAGAAACAAGCTGCATGAAGTGACAGAGATGTCTCCAACTGTGCCACACGTGGGTATCAGATGAAAGTGCCCAGGTGTATAATTAGATTCCAGTAGTGTCAGGGTGCTGCACAGCAGCTAATGCAGACATCTCACCTGGAAATCTATTACTGCTGAGGCCCAGTGTGTTATCACATCTTTACAGAGAGGTGGCATTTACCTGAGGGAAATGAAAAGATGACAGCAGCAGGAACTTGTGGTTTTTTGTCTGCTGATGTTCATGCACCTGAAGTAAGGAAGCTGTGGCAACGGCAACTTGATTTCCTCCTTGGCTTGGAAAGAGTAGTTGAGGTGATAGCCCAAAGAAATGGCTCTCCTGGAGCTTCTGATGGACTCCTGTGTGTTTCCTGCAAACAGTGGGGAAACACAGTGTTTCCCAGGAGAAACTCAGGGAGAAACACTGTCAGGGAAGTCCTCACCTACTGGCTTTAGCTGCCTGATAGAGGGCATAGAGAAGGCAGAGCCAGACTCCTCTCAGCAGTGAGAGACTATGGATAAAATTTGCAGAAAGAGAGATACTCAGATTTCCCTTTCTCTCTCACCCCCTGCCTCCTCCCTCACTCACGACATTGCTCAAACATGGGAACAAGGGGCCAAGGAAGCTGTGAAATCTCCATGCTCACAGATACTCAAATCTTGACTGGACACATGCCTGAGCAACCAGCACTGAGCTGTCCCTATCTCCTGCAGGGGTTTGGACTGGAGACCTTACAGCTATACTGCCATTCTGGCGAACAAAATCAGGCTCCTAAATGTCACAGTTCAGGTGAAGCTTTGCAGCAAACAAGAATGGCAACAAGATCCTTTTCCCTCCTCCAAATTAACTTTGTGAAGAAATGTCATACATTTTTCCTGAAAAGGCCAGTCTAGCCTTTTGATCTTCATTCTGAAGAAGTCATAATCCTCCTTCACTGCCTGTAAGCCATTGGTTTAATCTGTAGCTCCTTGCTGACCATTCCAGGTATCACCAGCTCAATCCTTGCTGAGTTAACCAATACAGCATCTTGCTGAGTTAACCATACACCACTTGAATCTCCCTCTTCCAGGAGTTTTTCTGCTTGTTAGCAGGGGTCTGATATTCACCCATACACTGCAGTTATTTAGTTACATTAAAGTAATCTTCTTAGAAAGGACTTACTGATGACTTATACTCAAATGTGCAAATAATATGCTTGTAGAACATTAAAAAGGCTGTAATAGTGTGGTAATAAATTTCTTTTCTCAATATAGATGATTAGAAACTTCAGTAGTTAGAAGCTATTAATGTACTCACCATAAAGCATGAAAGTCCATCCTCATGAAACCCTAAATGACAGTACTGCCTATAAATTTTACTGGAGGTGGAAAGAGCAGTAATTATATGGCTGGCATTAGATGTCGTTCTTTCTGCAGAGGTACTAGTGGCAAATCTTTTCCTCCTGTTGTCAAGCACTATTTTTGGCCATAGCCAGTAGTCGGAGTGTACTGTAAATAATACTGTTTTCTATGATGGATTTCTGCACAAACAGGAAGAAAGAGATTTTTTATTAAAAGAAAAATTGGCAAACAGTCAAGTGTAGATGGCTTTGAGAATGGCAATGCAATAAAGAGCATTGAGCATCTGGTTCAATGTTGTCTGACTGACCTATGTGGATGGAGATGACTAAAAAACCCATTAGCTGCTGGCAGAGAAGTGTGTCTGATATTATCGTCCAGGCACTAACGTGGAAAATCACCAAATCATGTTGCAAAATCACCAATTCCATTGGCATTCTCATTGGCAGGAGTAGTGGAGCAGCCAGAGAGTGGGTAGTCTCATATGGAGACTAGTTTGTGCCCAAAAAATTGTCTGAAACGCCAAATCAATTAAAACCTCTTTATGATTTTTTTTTTCTACTTCTCCAAATTGAGCAATGAAATGAGATGCAGGTACAGTCAGGGTTGCTTCCTGCCTTCCATATAGCAAGTATTTTGGGGTAGCAATGGCACATGCCTTCCTTCTCTATAGCCCTCCTTTGAACCTCTCATCCAAACTAAGCCAGACTCGTATTCAGTAAAACACTTCACAGAAGTATTTCAGTTCTCCAGTTTTATTACTGCAGTGTACTTCTTTCTGACAAAACACCTATTTTTACTCTCAGTTCTTGAAAGAAGTTCACTGGGGCAGAACAAGCTATTGTACTTCCTGCTAGGATTCTTTGAGTAGCAGGACCTAATTTTCAGGCTGGAAAATCCAAGTGTTTGTGACACAGATTATAATGGGAAGCAGCTGGCTGGCAACACCTTCTGATTTCTCATTAAATAAATGAAAAATATTCAACATGATGCATGTTTCTGCTAGAGCTAAAAATACCTACAAAGATACACCTCTTCTACCATCCAAGCTATTTGCCTTATAGTCTTTGATCATGCACATGGAGCAAAACAAGCAGAAAACAATCATTATCAGAAATACAAATAGTTGACTAATATGATATACCAAATAATTTCGTTTTGCATATCAATCTCATAAACTGTTAAAGTACGAATCAGTCAACTGGAAAATCAGTTTTAGGATAAATTTAAAATGTGAAGATCATGACAGGTTGGATAGAACTGTCTCTGCATATGATATTTCTTATTCTGTATGTTGGGTTGTGTTTTTTTGAATGTTGAGTCCTATTTCAGCATAGAAGACAGGAGAGCTGTTCTTGGGCACAGAAATTTTTGAGGGAAAATAGAACATCATCTTACAATGTTCAGAATCTCTTGAAATCTTGCACTCCAAAACTTTTCCTGTGATATCATTGTGCCATCAAACCCCAGTGACTAAACATTTGGAAGGATTAAGGTCTTCTGATAAATAGAATGACACAAAGGAAACCTCAGTAATTTCCAAATGAAAGATTTTTTGCAGAAAGCATAGTCGTGGGCATGGTTCATTAACCCAGTGTATCTTTTTCTCTGTCTTTTGCATCACTTCTTCCATGGTCAAGTTATATGGTGCAGATCTCAGCAATAAATGTTTTGCTCAGAATTATTCAAGCACATAACAGAGAGAACGTGCAAAAACTCAACTGGGAGAAATTTGGTTTAAGGTCTTGATTTCCTTATTCTAGAAGGAAACTCTCTTGTGAGTGGTAAGAACTGGCAGATTTAAAGACAGGTGAGTAGACAGAGGTTTGGGGGATCAGACTCAAAGACTTTTAAGACTTGATCAGAATTTAGAAACATGTGAGAACTTTCCCAGTCTGAAGGAGACAATACTGATGCCTAAGGGACCACAGGGTAGATACCTGTTCAGGATCTATGATTTATATCTGCCTGGAAAACTGGCTTGTGTGTGCTGCCTCAGCAGCAAAGAGGCTCCCTGTGAGGCTTCACACTACTGTGAACTGATGTGACTTATGGTGGCACTATGTAACCCTTTTCTTCTGATAATCACTTTCCCCTGATGATGAAGGATCCTTCTCATGGGCTGCTTCTGATGTGAAAAGTGCCATTCACGGTGATTTCCAAGCAGAAAGTATCTTTTCTTCTCTTCTAGACCACTTTGTCCCTGCATGTCAAACACAGTCAAGACCATGCTGGATGCCTTTAAGAACGTCATAGGATGTGTGGTGGATAAATGGGTAGCTGGTCCCAGTGACATGAAGCTACACAATCTCCATGACCTCAGAACCCTTGTCTCGCCAGATGTCACAGTGTGCAACATTATTAAATACACACAGCAGGCAACACACAACGGTCTTAATTAAGGTAAAAGGAAAGCACCTACCCTTTCCAGAAAATCGGTGCCTTAGAATATGTTCCTTAGGGTCATGTTCAAAAGATCTGATGCTTCATCAGTCTTTGCAAGTACATTGATTTCATGCTGGCCAGAATTTAATAACATCAAAAATGTCCTCTTACCACTGCACTGGGGATATCACAAGCTGTAATTAGTTAATGATTCTCGTGTTTTGGGTCTCTTTGGATGAATAATTTCCTTGTTGAAAACCGAAACTTCCTGTAAAGCAAATTATTCTTATTTGATTGAGGATTGTTTTGGGGGAAAAAAAGAACAGAAATGTTTGTTTTATTATGCACAGAAGGCATCAAATTTTCAATTTGATCAGAACAACCCTGGCTGAGCTTAATTTAAAAACAAATAAAAATAAATCAATAACATGGAACAGATTATCCTTTAGCTAGGTAAACAAAATATTGTACCTCACCAGACAGCTTATGAAGAAAAACAATATTTGGGATCAACCAAAGGAATATTCTGATTTTATTTTTCATTTATAATGAAAAAAAATTTGCTCACAAAGCTGTGGGTGCTAGGCTTTTAGAGGGTGTTTCTGACAGACAGTGGTTTTTCCTTGTCTCCTTAGCTGGAGTGTTGGTGCAGGCTCCCTGATTTGGGCTCACTGTGGAGGTTGAATGGCTAAAGTGCTGTCTCATAATGAAGCTGAACATTTGCAGCTTTTCAGGTCTTTAACAAACACAGAGACCAGTGATGGGATTGATGCCAATTTAGTTTTCTAGCTCCAGCTACTAATAAAGATTTCCTTTACAGTCAATGGTGAGAGGGAGAAACATTTCCAATGAAGAGTTTCCTCATCACAAGACAGACACCTAAGAGAGATTGGATCCTTCATGGACATCCCTTTCTGTATCTACTATGTAAGGTGAAGGAATACGTCTTTTGGATGGGTTGAAATGTCTGAGATGAATCTCATCGTTACGTAAGATTCCTTATGCCAGGGAAATTCTGTGCCAGATATTCCTCCTCATTATTTCTAAGTAAAAATGAACACCATTAGCAACCTGACATTTTCACTGAGAAGATCTGGTTCTCTTTTTAATTATACAGATATAAAAAAGGTATATCTTCATTAAAGCCAACAGATTTTATCTAGTGTAAAGTTGGTGGAAGATAGTGAAGATCTGTTATGTTCAACTGTACATATAGTATGAAGAATGGCTGAGCACAGGCCTTGAAGGTGTTAAACATAAAACACAATTCACCCAGATACCTTTGCAGGCTTCAGCAAATAATTATTCCAGTTTCTGGTCAATGCTTGAATTAATTTTTTATATGGAAAGATTTAGAGTTAGTTGTGGGTTTTGTTTCCATCTCTTACCACACACTGCATGGTATATGCAGAGCAACTACATTTTCTGGCACCATATGAACTAAGACTTTTTTTCCCAACAAGAAACTGAGGTTCTTGCTTTAAGACATGGTTGAGAAGAAAACAAGATGACACTACACACTCCCTAAACTCTTCAATGTGTTAACATGAGATGGAGAAAAATTACGAGATGTCTTCTACAGCACTTTGCCCTTAACAAATGAGGATGATGAACATGTGGCCACAAAAGTTGTGGCATTTCAAGCACTCTGTTCCCTAACCAACATAGAGAAATAAATGAGTGAATCAGTTCTGTCTTTGTGAGGGAATAGTCTATCTTCACAGCCAAGGAAACACCAATGCCGAGGTGAAGGCCCATGATTCACCAAGTTAGGTTGGGTAAGTCATGCATTCTCTTCTTGTTTTTCTCTCCCCTCTAATCCCTTTACCTTGTTTGCTCTTGCTCCTTGGGAACAGAAGCTGTTCCTGGCTGTGTGTCTGCATGGGGCAGTAAGGCTCATCTTCGGTGAGTTTTTTTCTGCAACAAATGAATCTCAATGAACAATAATAATAATGCAGGGCAGAAATTGAAAATGATAGCAATTTAGTATTGCATCACTGAAGGATCACTTTTTGAGGACCAGCCTTGCAGTCAGGTCCTTCAGGTGGATAGGCTTAGCTGTGCATCACAAGGTCTTTGTGCAATGATAAAGAGCTGAAGTATACACCAAGCTAATTATACTGTTGGTTGTGGTCCAGTGATGGCTTAAATTTGCAACTTATTAGAGAGTTTATTGAATTGCCAACCCAAGCATTTCTTAGAATAAACAGTTTTCCCTTAATTTTGCTGAAACTTCACATGCTTATAATATGATGGTTAAAAGCAATAAAATTCAGCATGTTAAATAGCATAAGTTTTGGATGTTCAGTAAAGCAGAACTAATCTAGTTTTAAAGTGGAAGGCTTTCCTCTAACACTTGGAGTTTGCTGAGGAAACCAGCCCTTAGTCCAGATGGAGGCAGAAAGAGCATATGGGTTTTGTTTTAGTGCAACACCCAGATGATGCTGGGGACCTTGGCACCTGGGCCGTGCCTGCAGACAACCCTCCTGCAGCAGCTCCTCCGCAGTGACATGTGGGTTTGCAAGAGGATAAAAGCCAAGAAGTTTGGAAGCTTTTGTTCCTCCTGCATCTGAGACCCAGTTTTAACCTGGACTCGATTCAAGCTTTGTTGGAAAGGACAAATATGGGATGGGTTGGAAATCTGTGAAGTCTTCTGGGCATGTAAACAGATTTGTAGCTGAACAACAGTAAGTAAATTCTGACCCCGTCTACATATCTACAGCTTTCTGTGGTTCAGGGAGAAAAGTTTGGTCTTTCTCTTAAAGAAGATTGAAAAATGGAGTTTCCCTTGAGGAATTCTGATATTTAGACACTTGTTTTCATTACAAATTGGGATGAAAAATTAAAAGATCAAAACTTTTGGAAAACAAACCCCTCAAACATCTATTGATCTATAAATGTCAAGTTGCATTGTTTCAACATGTTTTATTCTAAGATGTTTTGACTCTTGCTGACCAACAGAATTTGTTTGAGTGTATTGACACTTTGGGATTTGCTTATTGGTAGTCTGTGTTCCTGTGTTGCTACTATAACATTTTGTGTTCTAAGTCCATGCTCAAGTTATGCAAAGCTGCATCTCATGCCTCATGGGGCTTGTAGTCCAATGAGGGAAAATAACCTGCAATGGATGATGAAAAAGTGATTTGGCTCACTGCAGTCTCTGAGACAAATACAGAGTTTTAGGGTGACTTGATCCAGTCAAACATTTTCCTTTTCTTTATATACAATTATTTTAAAATTATTTTTCTCCCCAAAATTTAGACTAAGATGGGACTGAGTTTTCTGAGGCAAAAAATTCAACAGGCTTTGTGTTTAATATTGAAGATTCTTATAGCTTTTCTCTGCAGTAACTCAGTCTTCAATTCAGTTTCACCTATCTATTTATTTTGTGTTTGTACAAGAAATGAAATAATGTAGTCACTGTGCTGCTGAGAGTTTTTTCTAGTTGGGATGAAGTGAACTCATCTTTCACACTTTGACACGGATGTGGGTATAGGTTTTTCTTTAAGCCCACCTCAGTCTTGTCACTTCCCTCCATTTTAATCTATCTGTCTGGTTTACAGTGTATACCCATATCAGCATTTGTAACAGACTTTTAGAGCTGCTGTAATAATGACAAGGATTGCAAGGGCAGGCCTTAATTTTGGTAAGCTAGCTGATACGATTGAAGGAGCAGAGAAGCTTTTGACTTCCTCTCCCACAACACACGTATGGTGCTTTTCAGCCTAACCAGTGGCTCTAATAAAAAGACAATTTCTCTCACTATCCTCCTTATACAAGAAATCTGTATAAGGAAAACAAGTCTTGGTTTGTAGCCCATTCAGTATAATGGCAGATGCCATTCTGACTCATTGCAGACTCTATGGCAAATATCATAATGGAAGTGGAAGATTTAGACTATCCCCTTCTGTTGTCCCAGAGTAAAAATGTCATCAACCAAATAAAATCCTTCTCTAAATAAGATTATCTTTTGGTTTGGTTATCTATAGTTCCTACACCACTTTTTTCTTGTTTCCAAAAAATGATCCTGGTTGCTTAAGCTTGTGTCAGCCAGAGGGCGATGAGGATATCAAGCTTTCACATTTTCCAGGGAGGCAGGTAGCTAAGCAGAGGGTCTGCAGAGCTCACCCATTTTAAAGGCTAAAGGATCTATGCAGGAGAAAGGCAACAAAAGTGTTGCAAGATGTCTGTGCCCTAGCAGGCATCTTGTGTTCTCCCTGGGGCCAGCTGGGAGCACGGGAGGTCTCACCCCTGGGGATGCTCCCTTTGACTGCTGCCGCAGCAGCTCGCACCAACTGGCCTCTGGTGTTCCGAGTGCCTCTGGGATCAGCTGGGCTGAGATATGTAAATATAGACAGATAACATGCAGAGAGAGGAATCCTGTCCTTGTCAACAAAAATCAAGTCAGGCCTGAGCTTTCTCTCTGAAGAAGGAAACATTGCTCCCCCATGTCTTTCATGGAACAGGGCATTTGCCCTGACCCTGGTGGTACTCATGACCCCTCTCCAGGGCATCTGAATTTGGGAACTGTGCTGTGGCCAAGGCTGAATCATCACTCCTGGCTCTGTTCCTGCATCTTGATGCTCTGCACTTACTGTCACAATCTAGGGTACATTTCTTATTCAGAGTTAAAACTCTTGAGTATAAGTGATCAGTTCTTATTGATCTGAAAAGGCTGAACTTGAAATAGCTGTTGTTTAATGTCCTGGAACATTAATATTAGATTAGAAAGATGTCCCTGACTCAGTACCCTGAACACCAGAAAATATATGCATCAAACAATTCTGCTCTTCCAGGACCATTTGTGACAGTATTGACCTGTAATAATGAGTTAACATTTGTTAGGTTAGGGTGGTTAGGGTTCCTTTTGCTGGGCTAGACAGAACTGGAGGGAACAGTCTGATCATTTATTCCAGTTCCCCTTAATCTCAGGAAACTGTGTAGCAAAGACCGAATCAGAAGCATCCATAGCAGCAAACACCATGAGTCTCCAGCCAAACATATTCCAGAAAATGTTTGTCAGCATCCCATGACAAGCTTAAGATCTTTTGAAATATTAGATCAAAATCCTCAGAAACGTCTTTGCGTCACAGAAGAGAGCAGTAAACTTCACAAACCATTGGTGCAGTTTGTTATTTTCCTTGTCTTAGCAGTTTTCTTAAATAAATCTGAACTACATGTTTATTATTATGACCTTTCTTCTGGTCAGGTAAGTGCATATGTATATGCAATGTATCTATAATCCATGCATGCACACTATCTCTGAGTGAGTATGTATATGTGATTTACATGAATGCATACTCCTACAGCTTTTAGCTGCTCTCACTTTTCTGTTAAGACAATTAATTTTTTTAGTCAGTAAACTTTCACATAGTAGGAGTGTGGCTTTTAGGTTTTATCACGAAATGTTCTTAAATGGTTCCAAATCTCCATTTTCCACTGCCCCCCAATTCAGATACTCCCTTCTGGCTTGCTTGGCACATAACCATTTTCAGATCTATTTATTATACTATCTTTTAAAGCAGCAGGTTAGTGGAGTCCTGGTTTGGGTTGTGTATTTTCTCTGCATAGGGCAAATGTGATGAAATTAGAGTTACTGCATTATGTCACTAGCTAAATTTCAGGTGCTTGAGGTTTTTAACTGTTGCAAATAAAGGTTATATTCATGTCTCATAGACATGTCTGTGGCATATTATTCCACTCAATAGATAGTTACTCTTACACAAACTCTTTCTTTCTAAATGTCATTGGTGACTGTAATGATCAAGTGAAAGTAAATTGTGCTACAGAAGGACTTAGTAATTAAAAAAGCACGACAACAAACACCTCCCAGCCAAGCAGAACAGCAAACAACTCATTATAATTATTCCAGCCTGTTAGAACCTGCCTTCCACTCGTGCACTCAGGCAGAGCCGCAGGGCACTTCTTCTCCATCAGGTCTGAATTAGACTTTTGCTGACTTCTTATAATGCAGTGTAGATAAGAGCTCTTCAGGGGTAATTTGCTTGAGTTCTTAATAAGAAGAGATTTTAGAAAGCAGAGACTAGTGTATGCAATAAGCTAAATGTATCTGTATCTGTAAGTAAGCAGATCAGAGTGCTGTTTCTTTCTTCCTTTTTCTTCTTTGTGCTTTAGAAATTGAAGCAATTAAAGGGCTTGGGAGCCTTTATTTTCCCCTCTTGGCTATTTAACCTACGTGTTCCTACAGTTTGCAAGATGCTGTTTTCACAGCTGTTCTCCTGGATTTGTGTCTGTGAACCAGGTGGTACTGCAAGACCCCGAGGCTGCATGACGTGTGACACTGTGAGCTGTGCTTTTCTGATGGACCTCAGTGGCTGACTGAGGCCAGGGCTTGGGCATTGCCCAGACACAGTACACCAAGTGCTTTGTAGTTATCACAGGATGTTTGATATGCAAGCCTATCTATTGCAGTGCTCGTCCGAAACTGAGCACAGGCTTTCCAGAGAGACCAACAGGAGCTGCTCCAGTGGGGAGCTCAAGGATGAATTTAAGGCTGGGTCAGAGCAAGGGGTGCTTTGAGGTCAAAGATGATGAGTAAAGTGATACCAGAGTCAGCACTACCTGGGATAAGAGGGAGTTTAGGTATCATGGAACTCACAAAAAGTGAAAAGGGTAGTTTGCGGGAAACATCTTGGTTTCATTGTTCTTGTCACAAAATATCAGAAATCTGTGGTGTTATGTCATGATAAAAAAATAGGAAGGTGGATCCAGGGTGTGTTGGGGACATGCCACAGTCTGATTTGTGAACAGCACAAAAGGCAGTTTGACACTGACATTTATGACAAGTCATAGCCAGGAATGAGAATATTTGGGGCAGATCTTCTTAACTGGAGGTTACCAAATTATGGCAGTCAGGAAACACCGAGGAGAAGCTGAAATGCCCATTTTAACAGAGACAACAGGAAAGAATGGTTTAGGTTGTGCACTTTCGTGGTTGGGCTGAGATGAGCCAAGGAGGAAGATGGTTTAGTTTTGCAATGACCTGTGCAGTGGGAAATGTGCATCCATTTATTTCGAGACTGCAAGTAAAATTAATCAAAAGGCCAGATTGGATCTTATGAACCAATTGCATCCTACTCAAATTGTTGTGCACAGGAATGAATTTCACCTTGTCTGACCCACGAAGGAGTGTGAATACTTATCTCCCTTTCTTTAAGAATTTATTTTTATAGTTTCAAATAGCTAGATTTTTCTTTTTCAATAGTAACTTTCCTTGATGTACATCTGTCTCTAGTTTAATACTTCCAAGTAACTTGACAAGAATGGCAGAGATGTCTTTTGTCTGTAGTTTAATATGGGGGCAACTGAGTCATTTACATTAATAAAGCAAAATCCACTTCTCAAGTCTTCTGCTACTGAGGTTATGTTTGCAAAATGCTTTGCTGATGAAAAGCACTACAGTATATAAACATTAAGTATTATTTTTATATCTTTATCATCTATGCTTTTAAAATTAATATGAACAAAATCCTATTAATACCCAGATGCCCAGTAAAGTGCATATCCTTCCTCTAATCTTAAAGCTTTATTTTCATCTATGAATCTTCTTAATCTTTGAAATTAATTACCATGATTAAAAATGGGAGATGTGTTTTCCCAGAACAATCAAATTGTTCTATAGTGAATAGTCATATTCATTTTGGGTCATTATTTTAATTTCTTTTGATATTAAAACACACGCGCACACACACACACACATGCTCTCTCACATTCCTGGATACAGCATCTTCTCTCGCTTTACTTTAAGAAGAAGTCTTATTTTACTACTTGCCAAAAGTGACCCTGTGAAGCAGTAACCTGAGAAGGAGAAGGGGAACTGTCTTGTCTGCCTCAGAGTCTCCTGTACAGGCAAAGGCCATGACTCTTGGTTTGTCATCCAGAGCTCAGAAGAGCGTGTTCAGCCACCTATCCAAAAGAATCAACTTACAGAAATGAGACCTTTAACAGACAGGACATATTGACTCTGATGACATGAATATTCCGCTGCCAGTGGAACGGAATCATTAGAGTTACAGCAAGACATTTAAAAATGGCAATTTGAGTTTAGTCCAAAGTGCTGTTTCTTTTAGTCCATGTGATTCGTCTTATTTCTAGACCAGTAACAGAGAAGTAAATGTGAGAGTAATTTTATATGCTTTGGGGAAGCAAAATGGAACAAAGATGGATACTTCAGTACCTGACAGATTAACAGGGCCAACACATGTGTTTCCTGGCAATCAAAGCAGGAGAAAATTCTCACTGCAGTTGGGTTTTGTTCTTATCTTCTCCAGATATTGGTGATATTTGGATCCAGGCTTGTGTCTCATTTTTGTTCAGTACCTACTGCAGGTTTGTACATCTGAGCCCTGTTCGCTATTAACTGTTCACAAAATGAAGAGGGAAAGTGTCTAAGTCTTTACACTGTCCAGATTCCCTTGCCAGAACCAGTGTGAGAGAAGAGGGGAAGGAACTCTTTGAAATATTAGTGTCAGTACATTTTGGAGAGCCTCTACATGCAGCATTCACAACCTGAGGCTTTAAGTAAGTCAATTGAATGGTTCCCTGGGAAGATCTTGCTTTGATATCACACAGAGAGTTCCTTTTGTTGCAAAAATGGCAAAAAGAAAGGGGACAAAATGTGATAGTTGAAAAGGAAGAGAAACTGAAATAGAGTCAAATCACAGGCGCTGAAAACGGATCTTTTTTGTAGATTGCAACAATACTGAGTTTCTAATACAGAAAGGATGTGGGAATAGAAAAGAAGGCATACAGTGTGCAAGAAAGGCACAAGAAGATATGCCTTTTATTGCCCTTTTATTTTTTTCTGCCCCTCTCATCAGAACAATAAGAAAGGTCAGGCATGAGATATGGAGATTATTTTGGCAATACAGATGCTGTTGTAGTGATATGTGACAGAGAAAGCAGGGAGATCATCTGTGCGGAGACCTCACTGAACTAATTGTTGGCCCAGAAAACGGCCAGTTAGCTGTGAAAGAGGTGCATGTGTGTGAGGGGAAAAAAACGAGACAGCTTAGACAAAAATGGAAAGAGAAACAGTTGTACAAAGAAACAAGAACTGAAATGAGAGAAGCCTGGAAAGTGGTTATGTTGAAGGGACACTGGGACACTGGGATTGTGGAGCCATGGAACCGAATAGGATGGGGACAGATGGGTTTCTGCAGGTTACACAGCAAAGTCCTTACAGAGAAACAAATATCTGTATGTTTTTGGTCTGGGGCATCCAAGCCAGAGACTCAGACTGGCTGGGAAATGGTTTGTTTGTTCTTGAAGAGTCGTTGAAAGTATGGAAATCACCTTCACCTACAACTTCCTATCTTTTTTTAAAAAAACCCCACAAATGTATATTATCAAATTTGGATGCAGACTCTGAAAATGCAGTGTTTTGAACTTTAAAAAGACATAATATTTGAATTCCAACTTGAGGAAATCCTGATTTTTTTCTCAATATAGTCACCAACTGTGAATGGCGCAGAACAAAGACTTTCCACAAATGCCCTGGTTTGGCTTGTGACAAGACAGTTGAGTATGAACACTGAATTTCTTTGATATGTGAAGGTGAACATGGTGGTGAGAAGTGCAGCCTGGTTTGAGTGCCCACCAGTAGTAAGGTGAATCTTTAGCTTGGGTGAAGGGAAGAGGGAGCCCTGGCATGTGGGAATGTTGTTGAGTGTCCCCATGCGTGAATGGAGGTGTCCAACCCCGATGCTGCCAAGGGCAGCTGGGCAAAACCCAGAGGTCCACATGGCTGATATGTGGGGAGGGATATAGCCCTCCAAGTGGGCAGCAAGTGAGTGTGGTAACAAGGGTTATCAAGGGACAGTGAAGGAAGGGAGTCCACAGAGACATGGCCATTTTCTACTTAGTCATGGAGAGAGATGGAAAGAAAGAGTGGGAGGAATCTGATATTTCCACATTTTCCAAAGCAGGAGGTTGCAGGTTATTACTCAAATTAAAACAACAGAGCAAGTGACTACAAAACTGCATCTTGACATCCCTGCCTCCCCTCCTCTCGGTGCAGAGAGAGAGAGAGAATTAACTGTAAGCTCCATTCCACAGTCAGTGCCTGTACTCACTGTATTGTTTCGTCTGTTTCTTTCTGTGCTTGTGGAAAGTACAGAAAAGCTTTTATGTAATGAAAGTTACCCCAGGAAAAGGATCTGCTCTGATGAGATTCCCCAGAAGACAATAGTAGCCCTAATTCCGCCAGTTTAACTTTCTACTTCCGGAGGATTTGCCAAGGAAGCAATTTTATTTTTTCCCTAGACGAATGTATTAATATTTAATAAAAAGCAAAGCCAGATGACACTCCTAGAGAAAATAACGAATTTACATAAATCTTTTTCTGTATTTGAAAAGAACGAGATAAATTGAGGGGGCTTAACTCAGACTTTTTTTTTCTTTTCTAAAAAATAATAACTGTAAAATACCCACAAGTCTTCAACTTCAGGAAATGAGTTTTTGTGTTACTCCATGTCAAGTCATATTGGGTCTTAGAGAATGTATCACATTTTTTCCCCTACTAATTTGTCTCCTGATTCTGACTTGCCTTCCTAGCCTGTGCTTGCCCCCAGTACCAGGCACTGGGAGATGGCTTACCAGGAAAGCACTGAGTCAGACGAGGTTTTTCTGCCTCAGACATACATTGACATACATTGACAGCATTTTCACTCATAAATATTTTTATTACAAGAGGTTCCATGTGACCTGTGTAATTTTTGGAGGTTGGTTGGAGTCTAAAAGTTTATATGGACTATTTTAAAGAAAACCGAGAGTTCACCTAAAGGAAGTGAAAATGAACGGTGAAACTTTCTCTCAGTGGGTAGTTCTGCCTGATGTCAAGCTCACTTCCCTTCCCTTTGGGTTTCCTTCAAGAGCATGTCAAATATGATCTCCTTCTGGATGCTGGGGAACACGGATTTCACCACAACAATTGAGAGGGATTATAAAATTCATGAATGCCATGATGCAGCATCTCCAGTTTGGCACACTGAAGATAGATTTGATTTTAGAGTGCCTTTACACTAACCTGTTTCACTGGTTTTCTCTTCCCTCTTCTTGTATGTGCCCCATAGTGGTGAAAGCACAAGTAAAGGACTGTTCGGATAAAGATCATTTCCCTCATTTCTCACCATTTTGCTTGAAAGACTGTACAGGGACATTTATTAACTCTGTTTCAGAAGGATATATCGAGTCTCCTACCAGTACCCTGCACAGACTTTTTCGGTATCACTTCACTTTCCATTGCCAAGCTTTTAAACAAAAATAAACCAAAATAGTATTAATAAATCATCTTCCCTCCTTTCCAGCATAGAACCAGTGGAAGACTGTGGTAAGTTATCATGTTTTTAACTATGAACCTGTCTGGTTCTTTGTCATTTGTCTTGTGTCTCCCACTCTGGTCTGGCCCAAGGCTGAACATTAGCAAATGATGAATGCAGAGCTGTCTCTTCTGGTTTCTACTGGCATTATTAACCCATATTCTGCTGAATATTTAATGCCACAATACATTAATCATGAGTTGCTGGAGTCATGGCAGTTGACTCTCAGGTTAGTTGCCCTGTGTCTGAGGGCAGGACAAAAATATTTGCTATTGGATAATCCCTATTTTGCATTCTGAAAGATTTTACTTAGCCCTGTGATCCTGAGCATTGTAAAGTAGATTGGCTAGTGTAAACTGGCTATTTCGCATGTGTTTACATCAGTATCTGTCCTAATGATGTTTTTTCAGGTGGCTATAGTATAACATTTTGATTTATTGTGATTTTAAGAAAGCCAAGAACCAATTGTGTAATGTAACAGCTCTGTGGCTGTAACATATATTCAGCTTTCTGTTGATTCAGTAATTATCCTCTTTTTCCTTTTTTCCTTATATTTCTATTATTTTCTCTTTTTTTTTTCCAGTTTGTATTCTTTTTTTTCCCTTTGCCTCAGAAAACAGATGCTATTCACAGACAGCAGCAATAGAATAAGACAGTTTTTTGTGTTCCCCTCTGGACATGGCTAAGCTTGTATGAGACAAACCTCTGGAAGCCCAGAGTTCAGTACTTTGGTGGGCAGAGTTGGGCTCTGAAGGTTTGATGGTTGCTTATTGTGCATGCAGGAGGCAAGGTCTTCAAATTCAGTCTGGAAGTGAGTAAAGAACCATCTTTGTGTCATACTGTGTTTTACTGTTTGTTTAGGTGGGCATGTCACAGAGTAATAGCTTTATGCCTGATGTTTCTCCAGGAAACTCCACACTGAGAAGCAGCTCATAGTGAGTGGCAACACTACACATATATAAACTGGAGTCTTCCTTGGAAAGTGATGCATCTCTCTGCTGACCTCCTGATGGTGAAGCAGTCTTCATTTTCAGATTGACATACGTGTGATTCACATGTGTAGTGATAGATGAGCATTTTCTGACACAAGGTCTTGAAAGATGTTGACAGCTGTTGCTCATTTATGGGCTTAAAGCTTTCACATCTTCTCTTTCTGACTGTATGATTGCTGGAATGGATGACTAGTAACTGTGGAAGAACCCCAGGCAAATGGCTGGCACAGATTTCAGGTTGTTTATTTCAAGGACTATAACCTGCATTTTTTTTCTTTAAAAAATAAAATGCTGAACACTTTTGACCCACTTTAGACTAAGAAATCATCCAGAAGTTGTTCTATTTCCTCCCCAAGCTCCTGTTCAATGGCCCATATCATCACTGTCTTCAACCTGCAGAACTGCTCAATTCTCTGCTCCTGAAAGCTAGTACTTCGACGCTGTGGTGAAAACTAAGGGAAGGACCATAATCCTGTGCCTTTAGCACCAGTCTACGTAGCTGAGGTAAAAAAATCATGAATTGGGAAACATGAGTTCTGAGAAACTAAAAGATGCTCTAGTGTTCCCAGTTCTATACTCCTTTCTTCTGCACTTCTGTCATCAAGGAAATACAACCCAAAAAAGGATTAGATTATGTTGCCTATGGCTGTTTGCATATGTACAAAATTGCAACAAAGAGATAATCTCCAGGAGAGCTCAGGGTCATGACTGGAGGAGCTGGATTTTTCTGTGGAACATCTGCAGATCCCCCTGCAGTGATGATTACCAAGCTGTGTGTCATGTAATGAGGGGCTAAATATGGCTGACACTAGAGGCCTGTAGGTACATCGTTAATGAGTTGCTAATTGGGTAAGAAAAAAAGAGAAAGAGGAAATGAGTAGGGAGGATAGTGTATCTGATTCAGAAGAGCTCTGGAATGTGCAGTCATACAGGCTATTTTTGGCTCCAGCTCATATTCCTTTATTCTCACTTGTGTAGGAGATGAATCTTTCCCCTGACTCGTGTGGAGACCTCATTGTTCAGCATGAGCACTCTGCTGGGGCACAGACGTGGGGCTCATGTACCATTTCATCTTGTTGCAGCTCAGCTGCTGCCAGCTCTGCCTACATGGAGGGAGGGAGGCGTGGAGGGAGGGAGCAGGTGGTGGGGTGAAGGTCTGGCAGGAGCTTCTGAGAGCTCCTCATTATTTCTGTGCTTGAAGTTAACTGATGTGACTGACTTGCTTACAGATCTCCAGGGGTCTTGGGGTCCTCCTGACTTTGTGCTTTAGTGAAGTATGAAATCTTACATGAAGTAAGAGTAGGACAGGAGTGAGCCAGGGGCCAAGGATGTTGGAGCAGAAGCACTTGGAGCTAAAATCCTGTGCATAAAAGGCATCAGAAGTGAGCTAAAATACTTTGTTCTATCCTTATTACTCAGCAGCCATAGCAACAAAATGAGCATTGACACTTGGTAATCACGGTTTTGGGGACTACTGGAGAGAGGTCTACAGGTTCCCAAAGTAAGGTGTTGTAGGTGGTTTGAGTCTACATGCAGCTCTGTCCACTGCCACTTTTCCCCAGCCCTCAAAGGCTCACTGTGGCAGCTGCTGGTGAGGTAATGTTCTCGTTACCTATGCCCAGTGTAGGAAAGACCACAGATACTGTTTCTTGCTTCTGACCAACAGATGGTCTCCCAGGATCTAAATTGCCCAGTGATTCAGTTATTGTGGGTTCCTCTCTCCATCCCATTGCTTTGTGACAAGCATCTTCCCTCTTTCAGCTCTTGACGTGAAACATTCTATTTGCACCTCTATTTTAGCAGTGCACTAGGGAATTATATACTTTTGGAAAACCCCACTCATTCCTCCCTTCTTCTTTGTCATGTTATCTTTTGATAATGATCTTTATGAAAACATTTCACTTGAACATCATCAATTGTTATATTAAAACTCTATAAACTCTATACTAGTGGCCTCAGTTTCTCAATATAATTTAATTTTCTTTGAAATGTTTGCTTTTTAAAAATATAGCTATGGACAAAACCTAACAATTTCAGTCACAGCGTTGATTCAGACTTTTCATATGCCATAAAACAGTTCCTGTTGTTTAGCTTGCTTAAACAGAGAGTGTGTTATACTCCTGCTTGTTGCAGAGTGGGCAGTGAGATTATGGCAATCAGTGATTATCCTTTGATTGAAGGAGCAGGCCCATACACACACAAAATGCTAGTGTTCCATATATTCCTGCTGTCTATAATTTTCACCCACCTTTCAGGCTGAATGACATTGAGTTGCTGTTCAAAACACATTTAGATCCTCTGAGTACAGCAGGATTTTCAAGGACTACAACCATGTGCAGTGAAAGATATGATAAATACTGAAGTTGTTTCCTAAGTGAAATGAAGAAAACTAAAACAATACTGGTGCTGGTGAAGGTGAGCAGCAGGCCTGAGATTTAAAGAGAGAAAGTGACAGATTATCAGCCAGGTATCATGGCAACCAAGGAGCCTAGAATTTGGTGTCAACTTTCCATTCATATTGTCTTTTACCTGGCATAACAAGGTACATTTTGCTCCAGAGAATTTAATCACTTTTCCACTGGAGGTCATTCAAATGTTTAAGCACCTGACCTTGCTCAGGAACTTGAGGAATTCAAATTGCTTCTGGATACCTGTATCCATATATATTTGTAGAAGAAAAACAAAACCTAAACCAAACCAAAGCAAACCCACAAAAAACAACCCATGAGACAAGTCTGTCTTACTCTCAGGGACATGGTGTGACTCCTGGGGATGTTCCTGTGCAGGGCTAAGAGCTGGACTTGATGATTCTCGTGAGTCCCTTCCGACTCAGCATATTCTGTGATTCTGTGAAAGCCAGGCAGAAAAATCACAATTGTGTAAGATATCCTGTTTGTTATTGTAACATCCTGGTGGATTAAAAACATCATAAATCCGGATCTTTTCTAGAGACAACACAGGTCACTTTTTGCACAGTGAACTGAACCAAGGATTATAACAAGGCCAGAGAGGTCTACCATGAAAAGTCATCTTTGAATGACGCACTTGTCTCATTGTAGACACATGCATATGCCCACATCTACATTACAGTCTGGGATGAGAGTTCTGCAAAAGGCTTTAGAAGGATGAATTTAGTCAGGAACAACTTTTCTTTGAGG
The DNA here is from genome assembly GCF_001604755.1 of Lepidothrix coronata. Classification (NCBI taxonomy): domain Eukaryota; kingdom Metazoa; phylum Chordata; class Aves; order Passeriformes; family Pipridae; genus Lepidothrix; species Lepidothrix coronata. The sequence goes on from NW_016690188.1 coordinate 2,935,953, forward strand.
CAGAGAAATGAGATTATGAAGTAAAATAAATTAGTGGCAGCATTAGAATGTAGAAAGTCTGAGATCTGGAATACTTAATCCTTGACCTGTTACTCAGATGATGCCAGGAGCAAACGGGTTACACAGGAATCCTCTTACTGAGTATGTGCTGAACATGTAATATGTTCCTACATTATGAACTGCAGGGGGTTTATTCAGAGCTTATTTTTTTGTGTTGTTGTCTGAGATAGGGACTAAGAACAACACCTGCAAGATATAAATGTAAGACAATGGTCGATGCAGATGGGGGTGCAACATCTTCCTAGCACAAGTTGTTTCCTTCGAATCATGTGTATGCAAGGCATGCAGTTTCTTTTATCGTATAGATATCAGTGACAGACCAAGCTATCACAAAGGAAGCTCTTCTGATTTCCTGATTGGAGGAAAGCAGCTATCTAGTGCTATATAACACAACAATGTGGTACTGTGCTACTGCTTTTATGCAAAGCTTTTAAGCTTAACTGTATGGCCTGTAGACAAGCTTCACTCTTTCATTTCTATATTGAATTTAAATCACAGATTTGAAAGCCTTTGCATTTTAGTCAGTTTCTTGCTTGCTTTTAAAACCAAATAGAGGATGGATTAAACATTGTTTAAAACAACAACAAAAAAAGAACCCCAAACATGTTTGATATATTGTTATTCAGAAAGTCACAGCAAGGTTTAAAACCATGTTTATACGGACATATTACTAGTCTAGTGGGAATCAACCTAATTTCTCACTCCTATGCTGAAATTCACTGAATATGAGTCACCAAACACCATTCAACCAGTACCATCCTGGGCTCATCTTTTTTCCAGCAAATGAGAGGACTGGGACAGGACTTTAGAGCTAATTGCATGATGCCATGAGCAGTGTCCTAGAGAAGCTCTCCAAAAGCCAAGCTCTGATGAATGAAATGGTAGGACACTTGGAGCAGTGGCTTTGTTAAAAGAATAACAGTGTGGTTATCTATGCCTGGGACTTGGAAATGCTCATCACAGAATTATCTTCTCTTTCTAAATCCATCAAGGTTTATAGGTATATGACACAGGATTCAATTCAGGCAAAGTGGTTTTGCTTTTGCTGAATTTCAGTGTCAGGGACCTGCATGTGTAACCTGTGCTCAGCTGATTCTCAGTTTGGAAGTTACCCAGCATCACACCACAGTGCTTCAGGTGCCTCTGAGTCTGTTTCTCTAGAAACAGATGTACTTTAATGTGGAAAACTATGCTTTGTATTTAAGCCTTTTAAGTATGTATCTGCACAGTATGATCTGAGACCTTGGAGATGATTTGTGGTCCAAGGACAGAAGACAAAAGCAGGGAAACTTGTTTATGCTGGGTATGTGACATGAAGGGCTGTGCTGGGAAGGATGCTGTTTGGAAAGGAGAGAGGCATTGATGATGTGAGTGGATGCAGACATTAGAGTCCCTCAGGGGGACTATTTTAATTAAGGCACAGTGTCTCAGAGCCTTGCATCTGTTGAAGTACCACATCCTCCTCCACAACTGGACTTCTGGAGAGAAGTGTTTGTAGGGAAGAGGAAATTGGGAGGTTTGCTGGTTGTCTTCCATGTGAGGAAATTACATACCTGCTATTCAACAGCATTTAGAAGTTCCCTTAGGACTGCTACAGTGATACAAACAGCATTTATGGAGATGAGCAGACTTTGGTTCTTTTGGTCCCACAGAATGTGTGAATCTTGCCCTTGGGTATTATATCCTTCCATGAGGAAGATGTCTCTTAGTTTGCTTCTTGTTTGACTCTTTGTACTCATCTTTATTTCAGATTCTTTTGTTATACAATAAGTTTATTGCTAGAAGTTATATGTAGGACTGTAAACACCTTTCCACTTTAAACATAATTACTTCAAAGTGAAAAGTAAGAAAACACATGCTGTCACCTATAAATGTGTTGCAGGTCATGTAAATTGTGTTAAAAGTTGGAATCAAATAGGGAGTCTTGCAAAACCAAGTGCTATGTAAATTTTCTAGTTCACATGCACATATTCTCTCCAAAACTGGAAGACAAATTATCTCTTCTCCTGTGATCTCCTCAGTTCAAAGCCTTCCCCAAACTGCAGTCTCTTGAATGGCACAACACTTGCTAGGGAGATTAGTCAGATCCACACCTCAACAAAATAAACTGAGGGCAGAGGAGACTTCTTGCAGGTGTGAGAAATATTGGGCTGAAATAATGTAACAGCAGATGTTATGGAAGTAGTTCTGCATCTCCCATTTTTTGGCTGGTAGAAAACTGGCAGCTGCCAGAAATAGAAAATGGTGTCCTAATGTAATTATTCTGAGCCATCCTGCAGTTAAGAGAGTTTCTTTATTCCTTTTTTTCTTTTGAAACAGGGATACTTTGCTACTTTGGAAGATTAGAAGTATAGGAAAGTCTGCCCTGAGTTTGTCTGGAGTGATTGCCTTCTCTTGTGACTCATTTTAACTGCGTTAGTGAGGGATCATGCTTGTGCAGTTTAAGAAATTAGGCTGAATTTCTTGGTGAGGGAGATGGAGGATGGATGCTCCTTAGATACTTGACTGTGCTATACCTTTCGCAGATTTGTAAAAGGGGAATGAAGGAGTGTGACAGAAAGCTTCTACATTTCTTGCACAGAGGTTAGAAGGTATTTTAGTAGAAATTTATGCCATCAATTGGATTTTTCCTCTGAACTCTTCAGAAACTCATACCAGACTTGTTATATTGTACTGTTACTGCTGCTGCTGGCACACGGTAGTTTCTAGTGTATCTCCTCATGGATGACAACTTTAACATGCTAGGTGCTGTACAAACACCAGCCTTCAGTGGACAAGGCTTATTAAACATATTTCCACAGATAACAAGGTATAACCTGGAGGGTTTTAGAATGAGCCCTTCCACCCTGAAATACAAGTCTGACCCAGCACCAGAACTAACCAGTCTCAGAGAAGCTGAAAACAGGAGATGCAGAGGGAGTTGTGCAGCTGAAGGAATGACTGTTTAGCTGCAGGTGCATCCATCCCCCACAGAGATGTGTCAAACTTCACCACACTGGTGGAAATCGAATCATGTCAGCTAGAAGATAAGGAGGTTGGTGTGACTATTGCTGTCTCTATCCAGCTTCAGTTTTCATTTTGGCTTCAGTGCCTTGCTGTCTGCATTAAGTAGAAGGCTGTAATTTATCTCCCTTCCGACTAGAAATTCACCTGCAGAGTTGTTCTCACACTTGTACTCCATCTCCTTTTCATTTTCCTTCTATTACTGCAGTCTTCCTTCCTTCATCCCACCCTGAAGCATCCCATGATTGCTGTGGAAGGAAGACAAATTGATGTGAGAGTGCATAGGTGGGCTCTGAGATTTTCTGCCAACACTTGCCTGAGTGTGTCTTTCTCCTGCTTGGGAAGAGTCCTCTCTCCCCTTCCTCCTCCTGCACTGGGGAGAGGCCAGGGAGGCTGCAGGGGACAGGAGGGTGTTATTTTGATCCACAGTGGTTTTACACCTGGCATGTCCAGCCAACAGAGACTGCAGGTGTGTGGTATGGGCCATGGGATCTAGCAGGGAATCCTGCTGAAATCCTGGAGATTTCTGTTCTAGAGATCACCTTAAGTAGTTGTGTCCCAGCTCCTGGGGCTGGGCAACAGCCTCTCTCCTCATCCAACAGTGTAGTGTGTTCATTGTGCTGGGATCCTTGTAGGAAAGGTGGGGGATTTTGCTGCTATCATTGTAAGCAGGGCTTGATGGGCACTAATATTAGTGGTATAAAGGCTGGTGTTTTAGCTCTAGGTCTGTCTATAGTCAGGCTGATGTAGTTTTTGCTGGCTCTGCAGTCTGATGTCCTCTTTCAGGACGGGATGAGGATGAGTCAGCCTCTTTCTCTGCTGAATTTCTGAGAAGCCTGTAAACTAGCTTGAAAAGGGTTTCCTAATTCAGAGAGTTCCTATTAGCTGAGCAGCATCCCCCCTTCGGGAAGAACCTCACTAATTTATGGGCTGCTAATTTCCATGGAAATATCTTTTGTGAACAAAATCTCCCCCAAGGTCCCTGCTTCTTTGTCAGCAAGCATCAGAAGCTTGTAGTGAAGCCTTGTATTACTAAGATTTCATTACTTATACTAAATACACTCCAGAGCGTTTATTAATGTACTGTAAAGCAAAAGGAATAATTAAAAATAAACTATGCTTGTCAAAGAAATAAAGTGCATCTTATGATGCATTATCCTAGGGTTTTTTTGATAATTGCCCTTGTTCCTTTTGCCATTAATTCAGGGTATGAAAGAATTGCAGTACAGTCTGCAAGATTTTAGAACAGTTTAATGATGCTTTTCTTTAAAGAACAAAAAACAGTACCTTCGTTTTCCACAAGTGGAGAGCCAATGACAGAAGCCTTCAAGTCTTTTACATCAGGATTTCAATAGCATATATGATTCCAAGAAAACACTGTAAAAGCTCTGTCCACCCTACACGGTCCACTTATTTGAGTTTGAAGCAGTCCCCAAAATGTTTAGAGACTTCCCTCCAGGTTGAACAGATATTTTCTCTGGTAGGTTAACGTTTTTCTTCTAAAATGTAAACTTCCAAAGTTGTAATTTGTAGCTCAATTTTCAGGTTCCTTCTTGGTAAAACATCTCCTGCCATTCTGGCAAGACAGTGACCAGAAGAAAATAGGGATAAGGTTCAAACCTAACAGCTGAAGACCATATTCAGAGGTGGTTTGCTGTTCCCATGTCCCTAACATCACATCTTTAGAGTTGAACCTGTACAGAAACAAGAAATGTATTTTAAATTTAATCAAGCTATTATTGTCTCAAACTGTGGAACAGAACTGTACTTATTTATCTTTCCCTCAGTATCTCTGTCTGATATGAATGTAGGAAGAATTGCCTCCAATCTCATTAATGCACTCAAATCCATTCAGTTGTATTGTTTTCCCAGAGGAAAATTAGGGAAATTGAAAAAACAAAGTGCTTATGAAAATGTTGCCAATACATGCAGATAGAATTCAAGGAAAAGCATCATTCCTACATAGTAGCTGTTGAGGGTTTTTTTGCTTTTGTTCAAAACCAACTTGCTTCTCATATCTGTACTCCAGGGAAAGAGACATTTGCAGCTAACAATGTTTGCAACTAGAAGAATAATTAGAACAACAGCATATATCTCAGAACCAGGAGTACATTGTAAGCTTGTTCGCTATGGGGATTTTTTTTTGTCCTGACCTAATGGGATGTTTTTCTCAGATGTAAACAATATGAAATAGGGGTTGTTTAAAGAGCAATTGCATTCCAGAAAATGTTTGCATTCTAAAATTCTGCTCCACTGGTTGAGTTTAAACCATCAAGGAAAAGACTAACTCATCCTATTCATAAAGATAGGCCTGAATGAAAATCTGTGATTCAAATACAGTGTCAACTCTAATTTTTCTTCCTTTTACCAACTGAACTTACATTTTGTAGTGAAAATGCTGTTCTATCCCTATTTTACCAGGGTATCACTAGATAAATTTGAGGAAATCCTCATCCCCAATTTCTTCACCTGCACAAGATCATCTTCCATTTGTGAACCTTTTTCACTAGATTAAAAGCGTGTTTTCAAGAATAACGTTATCTGTATCTTACAGAACAATTTTCATCAGCAATCATTGAGGTACTTAAATAACAGAGGAAAAATTATGTAAGAAAACTGATGTAGAGAAGGCATCCCCAGATGATTCCAAGGACAGAAGCAGAAAATGATCACATCTCCACTAACTGGAGACAGCCTTGGTCCAGTAAACTGCCCTGTTGAGGTACAGTGTGACGTTGTTCTGACCCAGGGAAAAAGTTTCCACCGTTACCCCCATGCAGGCCCCCTCCAGCCTCCCCACAAGGGGTTGGACTGTTATTCCCAGTGGTCTGACTGCTGTAAATTGACAAAGAAAGCAATGGCCTAAAAGGTCTTATGGCCAAGCAGAATCTGGCACAGGACTTCTCCTCCTTACCTTGTCTGACTGATGGGAAGAGTGCTCTCATGTTTTGGTCCTCAGGGGGTTCTTAGGGATCTCGGAGTCAAGGTGCAACATATTTGCTGAGGATACCTTTTTGGACATCTAACCACCCTTCCCCATGCCTCATTTTCCCTCTTATTTTCCTCCTTTGTCACTTTGCCATTTGGAGTCTGCTTTAACATAACCTGTTCTAGTGGAAACCTACTCATGTTTTTACACAGTACCCCACATGGTGAGATCCTGAGGCAACTGTAGCTGATAAAAATAATAAAAGCCTTTGAGAAAGGATAGCAAATTTGTTTCCATGCTACCAAGATGCTTCTTGTTAAACCTTGAAATCTTTTCACCTATGAGTATGAATGAGGTTTGCTATCTTTAGTCACAGTTCTCTTAGGATGAATATGTGGAATAGTTATTGTAAAATAATGGTACCTTGGCAACAGAATAAGTTCAGGCCCTTTCCAGCCTTTTGTATTTTAAAAAAATTACAGTTCTGAGAGGTTAAGAGAGACTTTTATTTTCCTTCACAGAATTCCTTGTGCATTTATTCTATGATTTGACACTCCAGACAGGAACAGAGAGAATAAAAGTTTGGAGACTTGTGCTTGTTTATTTAAGACAAAGTAACAGAATTTTGAAATGTTTTCTTTTCTGAGAAATCAAATAAATTAATTTTATTTTATTTTTCTAATTATGTCTGCTAGATTAGCTGGTGGAAGAGTTCTGCACTGGGTTACAATAAAGAGAAAATAAACAGCTTTTCTACAGTGTGTATTCAAATCTGATCTTCCTGCCCCAAAGAGAGAAAGGAGTCTAAACCAAGGGAGGAGATCTCATCTGGGGTCAGCACAGGGAACTGTTCAAGCTTTCAGCTGTGGCTCCTCCTATGGCTTTTGCAGTGGTGCAAACAGCCTTCTTAAGGCTGCTTGGACCTATCTCCTTGTTTAGCTGTTGAAGAGCAGAGCCTGAAATGTTTCAGTTATGTACATGTGGTAAGGAGGTGGAGCACAGCCCGCTTCTCATTGTAAAGACAGTCAGACATTCTCCAGCAAGCAATGAAAGGAATTGCTTAAAAGAATTTTGAACACGAGTACCAAATCAGTCTCCTAAGGTTTGTGCTTGACCTTCTGGACCAGGGCTGGAACTGTTCCTTCCTGGAAGCCTCTTCAATGTGTAGGAAAGGTCATATTTGCTGGGGGCAAATGCTGATGTAACAAGTGAGAGATGGATTTTATTCACAGTGTTGGCTGAGAAAGGCTAAAGCTTTGAGGAATGAATGTAGAAACAACCTGAAAGATTTAGGCACTGCCAGAATCTAAGGCCTGTGAGAAGATGCTCAGGTTCTTGGTTGGAGCATGGGCAGCACCACCGTTAGGTTTGTGGTAATTAAGAACGGAGATGACAAGGAGGGTGCAAAAGATGTGCTCTGCTTTAACCTGTATTTGAACATGTGCTCGCAGGCAAGCAGGGGAGACGGAATGGATGAGACTCAGGCTGTGTAAGGCTGACTGATGGTCGTACTCCTTTAAGTTTCTCTTTTGAGGAATCAATAGAGATGTCTGCAAAGATAGCAGTGAGGTGGAAGGAAATGAAAAATCTGAACAATTAGAGATGATGAAGAAGAAACAGAATTTCCCTTGTCTTGAATTGTGTCTGGGACTCAATTAACACCAGATTCATTTTAGGAAGAGTTAAAAAGTTCCACTGCCACGTGCCCAGGGGCTAGTGGAATGAGATAATTCAGTTTCCAGTGGATTGGCCTTTTTTTCTGTATTACATATGCAAAACTGACACCAGTCCACACAGGGGTGTTGGGGAGGTATAGAAAGCATCCACATGCTATGGTTCAACTCTTCACCTCAAGTGACTGACAGCCCCAGCTCTGTCTCCACTTCAAAAAGGAAAGGTTCTTTTTTTGCCCCATTTGCAAACGTTTGTCCTGTTATTTTTGTTCAGGAAATGTAATCCTAAATTCATCCCTCAATTTCTGGGGTAGCCTGACAGGACACAGCAAGAAAGGAGCAAGGTAGTCTGTAGTCTGCTACTGGTGGTTTGTGTCCTGCTTGACAAGTAAATTGTAAGTGATACAACAGACTTCATACAACAGTCACAGCTTCCGTTATCACTTTCCTAGTTCCTTCCTGGTTACAAGCTGGTCTCCAGGAAGGCCTAGAGTGAAACCATCACATTCTTGTACTCCTTTTCTACCTCATTCTGCATGGATGTGAACTCGTAGATAAATACACCTCAAGACTTGCCACTTCCATTCCACGATCATCTTGTGTGAGATATTTCAAGAAGTAGAGCATTTCCAGTTCATTAGGTCGCGGGACAGGGAGTTGTCCTGCTATAGCCAGGGAGTTTGCTTTCCACATGGCCAGTGGCTCTTTCCTATTGGGAAGCCCCAGTCTCTGAATATAATGGTTTTAGCTGTGGTTGGTGGTGTTGGAGAAGGCTGAAGGGCGGGAAGGAAGCTCTGGCACTTGCTCTACCTGCAACACCACACGCCCCGGCTATGGTCCAAGCTTTGTGAGGAAGACACAGTCACCATCTCCTATCTGAGGCTTGAATCAGAACAGCTCTGTAGCTGGCTGGCTGATGTGCCATAGCCCTTCTGCAGCAGTGAAAGCTGCATCCTATGGGGATCCCAAAGGGTCTTCATCTCCACTGAGCTGATGGCATTGCAAAACCCAGGAACAAGAGTGAAAAGGACAGATGCTGGCTGTAGGAAGTGACTTCCTACAGTGGGACTGCCACTTGCACTAGAGAAGGAAAGGCTTTGCTTGTCAAATTTAATCTAATCTCATGTTATCACAGCCTGCATAAAACCTTGCTTTACATGACCCTCTCTGGAAGAGCTTTATGTTTTGCAAAGCTAATTTGTGGTTGGCAATTTAATAGTCTTACATAACTAAGCAGATTCTTGATTTTCCTGCCTTAGAGTCAGCAGATGACTTTCACTACCTAGAGCACAGCCACAATTACATGGTTTATGCTTTTTTGGGATTGGATGCTGTCGAGATATGTATTTCCAAACTGATCTAGGTCACATTTTTTCTTTTCAGACCAAACCTTTTCTCCCCATGTCCTTGCAAGCAGCCAGGAATATAAGACCAACAACACAAAGAAAAGCCCATAACTAATGCCACCCATTCACACTACCTGATAAATCAGGCAGGCTGAAGCCATTTGTCAGAAAGATATTTGCTTGAATCGGATCCACTTTGTGTGCAGGGGATGTTTGGGAGGTTAGTACTTGCTAAATGATTAATCAGCCCATGATTTGTTAGAAATACAATGCAAAAACAACAAGCACAAAATGAGGCTTTCAGCTAATGTGGCTTGAGCATTTGAAGAACATTTAATTATACCATCCTTTGATCAACACATGCAGCCTTTAAATATAGACAGAGAAAAAGAGTTTCAATGGGGTGGTTAATAACCTTCTTGTTGACTGATACACATTATTAAAAGAGAAAGAAACTACTATTTCCTGGCCTATACTTTTCATAATGGAAAGCACTATCATTTTTTTGTCTCCTAAAAACCTTTATGTTTTCAAGCAATATTTCTTGTGGGCTTAGAAAGCTGTGAGAAAACTAAAAGTGAGCATAGTTCTGGTCTCTGATCTATGCTGCACAGAGCCACTAAATCCTACCATCATGTTGAGTGGCAGAAGTAGTCTCTAGCAGACCTGGCAAAGTGCATTTTGCCAAACCATATCTGCCTTCTGAGAAGTCAATGGTGTTTCATGGCCCCCTGGGTTGGGCAGTTTGTCTCACAGTACAGTTTCCACAGAGCAAACTGGGTAACTGAGAAGCTCAATGTTAGCTCCAGTCTCAAAGTATTGCTCCCAGGGCAATATGACTACATCCTCATCTCAACAACAACAGTTACTCTTTAAGGAAATAGCAGGTAATCCATCTTCTCTACAGCATCAGTGCAGAACCCATCTGCACCTATCTTTCTGGACAGACAACAACATCTCCTGGTGCAGACCAATACCAATTTCAGACACAATCACGAGTAAGGTGATACTTATATTTATCCTTTCTATCAAATTTGAAGTAGATCTGTACATTCTCCCGGGCTGGTGGAGCTAGCGGATGAGTCCCTGTAGGAGTGCCATTTATTTCCCCCACAAATGATTAAGTAGGTGAGGTGCTTGTTAAACATATGGGCTTTGTCAGCGTCCCAATAATTCTTCATCCCATTAGTCTTGCTTCTTACAGGATCTCTTTTCTTACCCCATGTGTCACATTCAGTTCTTTGACAGAAGTGACGACATTTTAAATTCAGTCTATAAGTGTTTGGAGACTGGAGGCTGACAATGTTACATGGAAGATTCATGGGTTTCTAGAAAGTACTCACCTGAGAGATGAAAATGGTGGGATCTAACTTTGCCATCATTTGGAACAGAATGCCTCTTGCTGTTATGCTGAAGATGTCATGTCTAAGACTTATAACATGTGGTCTGATTGTGTTTTCAACTTTTTTTTTTTTTGTAGTTTTAAGAGACTTTTTGATCTGAACCTACCTTATAGAGTTATGGGCTAAATTTAGATTATTACTCTTCATGGACAGTTCACAGGTGGTGTGGAATATAGCACAAGATCCTTCACTGTTTAAAAACACTGAACAGGGAGGTTCCCATGGGAACCTGGGTGGCATCTGAAGCAGCCTCATATTTCAATACTCATCATTTTTATGGTACTAAGTTTGCAGGGAACATTATAAACATTTGCTATAGGCAGAGCCAATTCAGGTCTTAGACAAAAAAATTCCTATGTCCATTTTAGGAAGACAGAGTGAGTTTGAAAGAGGTTAAGTAGTCTGCCCAGAGCTTGAGAATAAATCAAGGGCAGAACCTGAGAAGGCCCCAGGGTGCTGACACCTATTCTCAAAAGACAAACTTGCATTAAAAAAAGGAGCAGTAAATCAGGGAGTGCTTCCTAGTTCTCTTGATTAAGAAAACGATTTGTGCAAGCCATTTTCTGGGAATTTATTGCTGATTCCTGCTTCCCTTAATGTGTATGGAAAAGTGACTTCCACTCTTACTCAGCAGCAATTAAATGGCATGAAACTTCAAAGTGTAAAAAGTCAGAGGGAATGTTTGATTTGATAAAAACCCCATGACTTCTTGGTATAATTAAGAATGTCACAAGGAGTATTCACTTGTGTATTGATTTTATTTTTTTAATTTTCAGAAGTATATTTTCATAAGCCCTTTGAGCTGCTTGGCATGCCGCGATTTTTGTTAATTTCCTCTTTACCAGGTTTATCAGCCTTAATTATAGCTGAAAGCGATCTTTGTCTCAAGATGAAAATCCTTTGTGAAAATGCATTGATGCAGTTTGTTTCCAAACCCAGATATATTTCCTAATTAGTTCCTTGTTGTAATAGGTTGCATAATTAATGAAAACACAGGGAAATATTCAAAGTAATAATTTTCTTTGAACAAATGTATATAAAAGAGAAAACTAAACTATTACTTTAATTAACCTGCTTTGTAAGGCACTGTCAACATCAAGCTGAGTGTTAGCCCTTTTGGGCTATGTGATATTTTATATCCTACCTGGCTGTTAATCTGTTTAGCCTAAAGACCTGACACCTCCTGCTTATTTCAGCAAGCTAGGCAGGGTCAGGCTTAATTAACATTGCACTTGGATGAGAAAACTTCATGGAAAATCCCACATATATGTTTGTTCTGATACTTCTGTGATGCCTATTTCATGACTGGCTACAGTGACACGGGCCAGTGCCAACAGGGATCAACAGGCTACAGTGACATCTTCCACTCTTCCCCTGCACTGTCCTGGGTGTCACTAGCTCAGTACCTTAATCTGACAGAAAACTGGCAGTGGAGAAACTAAGAAATAATTACATCACCTGGATATGTTTGTACCCTCATGGAGCTGACTTTGCAGTGACAGGGCTGGTCCCCTGCCATGTTACCCATGGGCTCACCTCTGCTGATCCCTGGGCCACCCTCCAGGCAGGAAATGACATCCGTTGTTTGCCCCTGAGACTGATGTTCTGTAGCACTGAGGGATGCGTGTTGATGTACTGGTAGGATGACTGAGCTTTTCATGCTCAAGCTTCAAATCAGTTCCAAGATCTCACCTGATTTGGAGAGTCTTTTCTCCATGACACTCTTCCACTTCTCTCCATTTTTTCAGATCTACTGAGACAATGTTGCCATACTTCAAGATTTGCTGCTGTCCATGGAACGCATGTTGTCTCAGGAGACAGACTGATACTGTGGTTAAAGCAAGCTCAAGTCTTTCAACACTTCTGTCTGCCAGGGATTTGCTTAAACTTAAGATCCCCCACCCCATTTCTAAGCTGGTTCCTTTTCCTGCATGTGGTCTAAAAACCTCAGCTTGCTTCTCAGGGTTTCTTCAAGGCATAGTTATTTCTTATTGCAAAATGTTGCAAGACTGATAAAAACACTGTCCAGCAAAAGCAGATGAGTGACTTTCAGAACTAAAACACAGCAGCTGGAGACTCCTTCCTCCCTTTTGCAGCAAGGACAAACTTCTCACTACTCAAGGGGGCAGCAAGGGGGGGTCCCTTGGGAAAGGGGTGCTTTTGGCCTAGGTTTAGGGATATCCTGCAGCTTCCTTGAGATCCAGCAAGGTTAAGCCCTCAGCACCCCATGGTATGCAAACACACTTGAACTATCATGAGCTTTTCTTGGACGTGGTGTCGGGAATCTCCAGGGAGCTTCAAAAAGAACATCTGTGACACCCCGCTTTTGATTCTTTGACCTCTAAAGGTCAGAGTTGACGTTTGATTTAATGCCATGCCTTTGTACTGCCTCTATTACATTTATATCACTTAGACACTATTCCTGGGACAAATGCAACATACATTAGCCAAGGTCTGCAAGTGACAGATAAGTCTGTTCTGCTTTTTAGATAATGTAGTACCCTCTTGGTTTTGCACAAATGAGGGAAAGGAATAGCTCTGCATATTTTGTTCTGGCCTGTTTTATAAAGCAGGCCTGCTTTCTGCCACACAAATATAAAGGACATTTAAAATAAAATGGAAAGGAAAATCTAGCCAGCATTCTCCTTCCTTCCTCCTCTACAAGACTTTTCCCTCCCCCAAAAACCAGGACACAATTCCTGACTGATGACAAAATAAAGGAAGACTTGATAGGAGATGATTTAAAAGCAGTCAACTTACTTGGAAGCTTTTGTCATTGTAAGAATTTATGAACAATGGAAGGAAAATGAATGCATGGTTGCATTTAGATTCTGAATTCCCCATTGCTACACAGACATTAAATTTTCACAATGTTTTTGTGTATATAAAACACAACAGCTGTCCTATGGGAAGTATAATCACAATTAAAAAAAAAGGAAAGAAAATAAGTTATGAACATACAATCAACCCTTGAGGTAGGGAGTCAATATCTGAGAGAAATTACAGAATCAAAGCTGCCTGAAATATTTTAAAGCACAGTTTAGCAAGCAATCAGGAAGGAAAGACCAGAATAGAAGTTTCCAAAACTAAAGTGCTAGGAAGTATACTACGAAAAAGAAGTAGGAGAAGTGGGTATAAATATCCAGAAAGGTCAGAAAGGGATCTAGTGTTTACCATCCACTTTGAAATAAGAGTAAAGGGCCAAAGACTGAGAGCCCAAATTCCTTTCAGCAGTGGGAGCCAGATTTAAAATGAGCAGGAGGAGATGGTTCTTCATAGAATTTGTGGTAGACCTGTGTAATTCATTTCCTGGGAATATTCTGGATGCAGATTTACATGGGTTCACAGGAAGACTTGAGAAACACTTGGAAAAAAGAGCTCTTTGGATTAAAGTGCCACAGGAGGCTTAGGGAACATGTCATATATAATTGTGCAGTTTTACTTTTCCCTAAGGGCTTGTATGCTCCAAGATGTCAGACAGTATGGCCATTCCTTTGTTTTTTTGCTAAAGTTGGTTGACTTTTATCAGGATGAGAATCTGGAATTTGTGTTCATTGCCTTTGTAGAGAAAAGAGCAAAAGCCTGTTCAAATATCAGCCCTTCCCATCTTCCCAAGTGTTAATAACATGGCACATACTATCTCCATTTGTGAAACTTTTAAAAATAATAGAATCAGATAAAAAACATTTTTCCTTTCCTGTTTTTTTTCTCCTTCAGTAAAATTGTTTACTCCTCTAAAAGGTCACCATTTAGATGTGAATAGCGCAGCACACAACAGATAATGTGCTTTTCCTAGGTAGTAGAACTGAAATAAAGGAGGAAAAGGGCTGCAAGCAAGGCTGCAAGACAGGAGACAGGTATCACGGCTCTCAGTTGTCCATCCCCAAATGGGATAAGGAACACAAACCTTGAATAAGCATCTGAAATCCCCGGATTAAGAGTCTGGCAGTGTTTGGGTCTCATTTTTGAGTCCTTCACAATTCTAAACAGACTTACATGCAAACATAGAAAAAACCCTCACTCAACCCACCTGACAGCATCACAAATTCATGAGGAGGAATTAGATAGCACATATCCAAGCCGCAGTAATGTACTTTCTGAGCAGCATTCACTTATTTTTTGGGAGAACCTTACCTACTTCCAAAGATTTTGTGGTCATTTGATATTTTCACTCATTGTAGCTGCCATTTAACCAAGTTTAAGCCTGTCTATTTCATCTGGACACAGACAATCTGAGCTAAAGACAATCCGAGTTTAAAGACAATCCACAGACCTCTAATCAAACACAGTTTAACAACCAACCTTTGAGATGTGTCTTATTTATGTCTCTGTCCCTGATCAGAGATCATCCCCTCTGTGCTATGGTCCCTGTTCCCTAGCCAGCCCAACAGAGGCAGGATAAGCAGGATGGCTACATCTCCCACCACTGACATCCAAAGAAAAGGAGGGGTGGGCTTTGGCCAGTAGATTCCTGAGCAGCAGAGACTTCTGGGTGGCTCTGCAGAGAACAACCTGTGTCCATTCAACTTTGTTATTGTGTGGTTCCAAAGTCCACGTGTAGCCTTGGGGCACAGGGCAGCCACCCCGGGTCTATTGTACAGTTAAGTGTCTGGTGAATGGCTACATCTTCAGGGAAAGTACTTTTATGAAACCAGGATCCACACTTATACTGACTGGCATCAGAGAGGATATCCACTGACCTTTACCTCCTCTCTGGCCTGTTTCTCTCACCTTAAGCTGCAAATGTTTCTCAGCAGACACCATAGCTTGACTTTATGTTTGTAGATCACCTGACTCAACAGGGCCCAGCTCTTGATGTATTCTTTCAAAGCAAGAAATAATAATGGTGACTCTATTCTGGTATTTAATAAGATGGAGTCTTCCAATACTTATTTCAACCACCAGCTGTGTAGAGTGTAGGGCCAGGAGAGATGATTAGATTATCTAGCTTAGCCACCCATAAAACGCAGGATGCAGAATTTCATTCTCCATCACAGCACAAATAATAAATAGAATAGTCCAAGGCAAACTCTAATATCCAATTTTTATTATCAACTACAATATGCTTGTAGAGGGAGACATTAAACAAACCCCTGTGTCTACCAATCTGCAACCCCCCTGGCAGTACTTACATATTTCTTGTTGCTCACTAGCTTATTTACTGCAAAGGAACAAAGTTAATGCTGAGCTCTGAAGCATTTCTAATGTGAACCAGTTTTGCCCTGCGGTTTCATAATGAGCTCCACCCTTTGTCCACCTCTGCTCCCCCTTCTTTCTACTTTTCCTTATTTAATTTAAAAATAAAGTGAAAATACGCCCTTTCTACAAAGCAAAATTCAGATTAATTTCCTTTAAGTGCTATTTTGTGCCCGGGATAGTAGCTTGAAGCCAGCCCTGTGAATCACAGGTTTGATTACTCTGATAGGGTAGGAAAGTGTCTTGCTTAAAAGGAAAGAATGAAAAGATATATTAGCAGGATTGGGTTATTTTTTTTTCAGGAGGAAGGAGAAAGCTTTATGGGGAAACTCTATTAAAGTCATCAACTTTCCTTTGCTTAAGGTAAAAAAATTGTGCAGTACCACTGGAATAATATAATTACAGAAAAATTCTGTGCAGCCTTTTTTTTTCAGTTTTTTTTTCCTTCTCTTATTTTCTCTTGTCATGTTTATGCCTGGGGGCTTTTTATTTGATCACTGTTCTAATAATACCTTGAATCAATGAATGAGCAACTATCTACAAAGTAAAACAACAAGTAAAAAGGTGGGGAGTGGGAGAAAATAGATGATGTGGACAAATCACATTTCATGAGGAACCACACTGACTTACATGTGGGCCCTGGAGCCAACTTAACAAGGGAGGTGTGGCAAAATTAAGTATACTGGGAATAAAATAAGGCACAAAGGGGAGATGGCATGTGGATTTGTGTAGAAAAATCAAATCTTTCCCTCCCTTCTCCCAACATATTGTATAGCTTCAGTGTGTCATTTGCTGCCTGCAGATAATATATGAAAACTGTTTTACCCTAAGGCTGGGATTTGATGGCAAGTGTCATATTTACCAATCAGGACTGAAGAAACCTGGGTGTGATTGGGACCTGAAAGCAGCCCACCGTGGGCACAGTGAAGCATCTGAGCTCATTAGCTGTAGGACTAATGAGCCAGAGAGAAGAAATTCATATGCAAAAAAAAAAATAAGTTAGTCATTACACTTACTACAGGGAATTTAAGAATTTGTCCCTGGTCTGTCATTCACAGCAGTTCCCTAATCCTTGCATTCTCATTGCTTTTCAGTAATGTCTCCTTCTGTAGCTCAGGGAAACTCATTTCACATCCT
The DNA here is from genome assembly GCF_001604755.1 of Lepidothrix coronata. Lineage (NCBI taxonomy): Eukaryota > Metazoa > Chordata > Aves > Passeriformes > Pipridae > Lepidothrix > Lepidothrix coronata. The sequence continues at coordinate 2,952,700 of NW_016690188.1, forward strand.
TTTCTCAGCTTTCCAATCTGTAAAATGGGAGGCAGTTCTTATCTTATTAGAGCTAAAATTTATAATTAGGATCTTAAAAGCCCTATGGAGGGTCTACGTATGATTTATTTTCAATAAATAGTAACACAAAATGAATTAGGGTTTGGTCCTGCAGTAGTCTTCCATTTTAAGCAATTTCATATGGAATTTGTAGCTTTTCACACTATTAGAACTGGACACTTCTTATTCTACATGGGTGGATTTATATTTGCTTAAAAAATGAAGTTATTTTTAAAACGGTAAATCTTAGGGGATTAAGTAGGATTAGGCTTCCGTTTTGCTAGGTGTTATACAAACATATGACAACGACCTCTTTTTTGCTGGAGTTTACAATTTTGAACTTTGATCCCAGCAATTCTAGAAGTGCAGAGATAAGCATTAGTTTAAATACTTTCAATGCCATCATATTCAGGGAAACAACCACAGATTTAGTTTCCCAGTAATTATATAATCACAGGCTAATTTTTGCTGCTACAAAAAAAAAAAAGATAATTCAGAATCTCCTTCAGGGGATGAGGGTAGAAAGACTTCAAAACCTTGCACATAATGTGAAATTTGGAGGGAAATATAAACTTGCAGCTGACCTGTGCTGATAGAGCTGATGAGTGGTAACCTCTTGTCTCACGCTTCTGTGGTTGGATGGTCAAGTCCATACTTTCATGACCTGGGGCCAGTTCCCATGTGCAGAGTGCCTTAATCTGTTTCAGGTGCTTCACCTCTTGCTTCATTACAAAGACAGCTTAAAAGTCATAGCAAAATGCTGTCCTTGCTGTCAATAGTGAGGGGCAAGAGGAGGAGAAGAATTTCCCCAAACTGAGGGCTGGATTTGCTACAAGTGAATTTAGTGTTTCGAGTAGCTTGGTGGTAGGTGGGAAGCAAGGGAGGAAAAGAAAGGGGAAAAAAATGGTTTGTATAATTTCTAAGTCCTTTGGTTGTAAAACAAACACCCACAGAGCCTGAACGAGGAAAGAAAAAATATGACTTGTTAACAGAAAAGACTAAAACCATTTTTTCCAAATCATGTGCATACGATGTAGTACTTTGCACTACAGCTTCAGGATTAGCATCAATTACACATGACCAAGGCATGACAATCAAGTCATTTAGGACTGTATTCTCAGGGCTACTCAGACTTGTGTGATTCAGCTTCTGATCTTCCCCTTCCCCCTCAATATTGTCTTTGTTTTTAAGGTGTTTTTTTTGTTTTTTGAGACTGAACTCAACAACACAAAATTGGGACATGGAGGAACGTCTGGCTCTGCACCCATGGAGCAGTGAGTGCTGCGAGCTGCCTTCACAGCTGCTAAGTGTTAATGCCTGGTGCCCAGGCTCCTGGATCCTGGCAGCAGCTTGCTTAAGTGAAAATAGGAACTAAGGTGCATTAAGTCCCGTTCTTCCATGAGTTAATGAGAAATAGGTCCAAGCACGGAGAATAGATTATCCACTTGTTCTGGAAGAAGCTACCCTTATGAATGCAAAACTCTCACTTTTTCACAGGGAAAAAAGGAAAAAAGTGATTTATAAAAAGGACAAAAATGATAGAATTTTAATCTGAGAGAGAAGAGGGGGATGAAACAATCCCTTTTAACTACAGGAGGTTGCATTTTACTGGGTTAGAGACTACCCCCAGCAACTGTTGGGAAGAGTTTCTGGGGTTGGATATTAGTGCAAAGGGAAGGTTCCTTTCCACTAATCTGTGGAACATCAGGTCTTAAATTCCTAACACACTCCCTTGCTCTTGCCCCAACAGCACACCAAAAGATACTCTTCTCCCACCTCTAGCTTTATCTCACAGTGCTAATCCCTGCCTCCCTTCAACACCCTTAACTTAATGCAATCTCAACCTTTGGAAACAGCATTCCTAGAAAGAACAGAAGGGAAACTCTGGGACGACAAATCTCCCAGAGTCCCCTGTCAAGGTCTGTGCAAAGTCCTTGTAGCTCCTTCTTTAAATAGATGCTGGCAAATTACAGCAGTGTCATTTGGTCTTCTGCTTAACAAGCTGCGTTCACCGTTTCTTACTGTCAGCTTTATTTTCCCGGGGTTTGTCAGTTGTCAGATATCTGCCAAAAGGAGCAGATGAAATCTCAGCCCTCAGGGGAGATGTTGCTCCCTCACTTCCCTTTAAATCCTCTCCCTCACTCAATTCTCCTGTTTGACCACTCTTTATTTATAAATCAAATTCAACTGAAATTGGGTTTGAGGAATTGGCCTTTTTCTGTGTGCTGGTTATGAATAAAGAATGGTGCAGGGCCTTTCTGTTTTAGATGCCTCTCATTTTTTTTCTATCACATATAAAATGACCCAAAACTGGGTTTAAAAGAAAAGGATCACTGATAAATCAATGCTGGATAAGCTGCAGTAGTTATGGCTCTATTGACAGAAGGTAATACACCCATGGGCTGGAACACACGTAGTTAAAACATATCAGCTTGCTTGAGCAACACATCGTTATTTCATAAGAGGCTCTGGTTATTGGGACTGAGGTAATTAATAGGCCAAGCAGAGTCTGCAGAGTCAAGCCTGATGGATGGCACATGTGGGATGCATCTGAAAGCTTCTTCAGCCCCTAAATCCCTTGGAGGATTAGGTCAGTTCCAAGGAGTAACTTTCCTATCTAGAATTTCTATAAATACTGGTTAATAAGATCTTCTATCCCCCTGGAGGAGAGATTTTATATCTTTAAATAAATTAAATGAAGGATATTTAATATCTCAAACTATTCTTAAGCATCAAAATTCATAAGTTCCAGGAAATTAAGTTTTATTAATTTAGATGAATTTGGACTGGTTTAGCTCATATTCACAGTTTGTTTAAAAACTGTAGAATTTGCATTATTTTCTTTGGAAACTGACAATCTCTTTTCTCACATTAGACCAAAATATATTCTTGTAAATAAAAAGATAGCAAGGAATGAGGACATAGGTTATGACACAATGGGGACAAAGTTAGAGGTAACTGGGATATGGCCTAGAGTATTGTAGCTATTTTAATTTAATTCTTTGCAAGATGGAAAATATGGAGGCAAGGTTAACATTCCTATAGGGAATGAGCATATAGGAAATGGAAATCATTAAATCTGAGGTGGTGGCAAGAATTCAGAAGAACTCAATATAACTGAGCTCTAGGACATCTGGCATTCTCTCTCCTGCAGAAAAGAGCTTTTGGCACAGGAAATGCACTCATGGACTTGTAAAGGAAGGGAGTGCTTCAGTGCCAAGCAGGCAGCTACTGGCACACATGGTGTCCAAAAGAGAGTGGGCAAGGAGAGAAAAAGGAGCAGACAGCAGGGTGTTACTCTGACCTTGAAGATGTGGAAAGAATTAGGGTGAATCTGGAGAAAAGAATAATTAAAAGATGAGGAGATAAACGGGAAAATATTACAAAAAGCTAACTGGGTTTACTGGAGGTGAGTGTTGCAGAGTAGTGGGATCTATATGTCCAGCCTGATTTGCTTCTAAACCAGAGAAATGCAGTGGAACTAATCTGCCTGAATTGCAAAAAAGTGCTGAGTTTAAGGCTGTGTGGACATGAGTATGTATGCCAGAGAGAATGAACAGGTGAATTACAAGTGAATAAAACAACTTATGAGACAAACTGTTCTGGAAGAGGAGCTAACTGAGCTGGAGAGAAGTTTTTAAAGGACCATTTTGGGGACTGATCATATTTAATATTTTCCATAATGGCCTTGGCATGAAGAGTGGGTTTGTGCTGGTGAAACACAGATTAAAAGCTTTGCCTTTTTGCCATGTGGAGAAACCCTGAACTGGTATTTTGGAACAACCAGACTACAATAATATAATGAGATGAAATGTAATTGTCCAGATTGTCAGGTCATGTGTTCAGGGATTAATGAAAGGTATTCATTCTTTCAATGGACTCGTTGGGGAGGACACCAGCTGGAAATGAGAGGGAAAGATAAAGGCCTGACTCTTAATTGCAGGATCTCTATAAGACAGAAATGAGATGAGCCTATAAAAATGCAAATGCAATCCTGTCAGGTAAGACTTTCCCAAAAGCTTTTCCAAATTGTTTTGGAGAGAACTAGCAGAGAACCCTATAAGGGCCGTTATTTAGAGCATCCCAGGTGCTAAGGAGGAGAGAAGAACTCAAACAGATGAGGTCTGCGCAGGTGACCATAAGAACACAGTCTATCTTACAAGATGAAAGAAAAGATTTTGGTGGTTTTAGCTTCAGAAAGTGAAAGATGTGAGATGTGATTCACTGCAGTTGTGATTTAAAAATATCCCACTTACATGGGCACTCCAAGTAATTTCCTATGAAATGAAATCACTGCGGTCAAGAGAATCATCATATAAACAGATGTTGTTCAAAGCAAGTAAACAATGAGATGTGTGTTAGACAACGTAGCCTTGCCTAGCTGTGAGAAAAGTGCTAATGAACACGGGAGATACCTGCTGCCTTTCCTTCAGGCAACTCAATCACAGGTGACAAGAATAACCCATTGGTTGTTTTTGTTAAAAATGCAACAGAAGAAAGTAGCTGGTTTGAGATCTTGGAGGGAGATGCTTGCTGGGATTCTGGATCTATCTCTTCTCCCAGGAGTCTGACTCTTGGAAAAATTTCAAAATAAGACAGTAAAAAGCTTACCAGAATCAATATGTTCTTGTCCTCAGAGGGCTGTGTTCAATCTCTGGTTAAATATTATAAAACAAAGTATGTCTGGTCCTATTTTAATGCACAAATCACAGCCCAACCAAGATTTTGGAACTGCAGCTGATGTCACCACTTTGTGTCAGGGAAACCACATACAATTTCATATATATAACAAATCATAACTCAAAACCAGATGTGATTCCTTGCTTTTTCCTAGGCCTGTTTGTAAGGCAGCCAGGTGTCCAACTTCTCATCGGCCACTGCCAATGTGACAACAAATGTTGTCACTGGGAAGGTAAATTGGAGAGTGACACAGATATAATCATCTCAAGGGCACCTCCACTGCTTTTTTGTAGGCTCACACACTTTTATCCCACAGTAGTTCCTAAACCAGTACAAAGCAAAATGAAAATATAGTTTCCCCAACCAAATTGATCACTTGGGCCCAAGGAGTACCATGAGCAGCATCTTCCTGTACATATGCATATGAGAAGAGAGATTGTGACTGCATTGTTACTAATATGGGTTTTTTTTGGTAGAGGTAAGAAGAGACAATTGAAATGAACATTCAGTTTAAACCAGAGGAAACTTCTTCCCACCATCTGGTTTCACACTCAAAGATGTATTCCTTTTGAATATGCAAACCAAATAGATTTTTAGGACGTTCAGAATCTTTTTCTATGAAAAGAAACAGCCAGTTCTCTACTCAAACACTGTAGAAATACTAATGTGTCTTTTTGTATCCCTAGGAACAAATCCTTATCCAGTTCCCCTAAGGACACTCAGTTATGGACTATCATAAGTGTTTTGGTTAACCTTTCAAAGTGTATGAGGGAAAATTAATGGGAAAACATCTGAAGTTGTTTCCACTCAGAGAACATCTTCCATCTCCACCTCATTCTTACTCACAGGCTTTTCTGCCTCCTGCAGAAGCTGGCTTCAGGTCTACCTTGTACCTTGTTTCTCATGCTCTGGTCCTGGTAAAGAGGAAAGTTGGAACCCAAGATCTACTTTTCATGTAATTTAATCACTTCAAATCATGTATGGGAACAAGGACCAGAAGAGGGATCCATCCAGCTTACAATATCAGCCTGTGCTACTATAAGTCTGTCCTTTTATTTTGCTTTCCCATCGTTCTTATGGATGAGCACACTAGGCTGCAAGGATTTTTTTTTTTTTAACCTAACAACATATTTGTTGTTTTAAGTAAATTTCCATTCTCTTCCTCATGACTTTACTGTTTGGCATTACTTTTTAAACTAAGCACCTACTTTACTCATCATAGATTTATTTACAATAGCAGAGACACAGCTAGCATTACTTTATATGCAATATTTTCAAAGCAACCCTGTTCAGTGGTGTTTATCAAGTTCTCCATTTAATACTTCAATTCTCTTACTGTCCTCCCAAGTCAATCCATTTCCAATTTTCTTCCACCCAATCTTTCTTTTTGAAATGCTTCTGGCTTTTGCAGTGCTGGATATATGTACATATACATATGTGTATATACATATAGAAACCCAGCCCAGTTACACAGGTGGAATAGAGCATTTAATTTCTTTCTTCAAAATATTTCACATCTTCTTTTCCAGCTCACTGAGAACTAGCACTGAAGATATATTCTTGGCATTTCTGGATCTTGAACTTTTATCAGGGGTGCCTTTTGTATCTGGGACTGTTTAGTCCTGAAAGCTTTTTCAGTCTTTGTCAAGTACACACATTTTAGGATTTACCTGTTGCAGAGTAAAGGAGTTTTCCAAAATAACTTAAGAAGTACAGTACATGATAAATTAGCTGTTGGACATATAAAGTGGATGTTTAGGTGAGGAGCTACAGAATAAGAGGTCTGGCAAGTGCACCTAAGAGCAGAGGTCTGCTGCACACTGCCAGATTGCGTCACGCTGATCCATCGTACTTTCATCTGCTATCTACTGCTTCAGTTCCCTTTTTAATTAGCTTCTAATGTAGTCTCCCACTCTATTCTTGGGTGTGGTTGCTCAGGCATTTCCGGTTTTTGATGTCTGCATTTTGGAAGTAATTTTGTTGGTGTGGGAGATTTCCCTGAAGAATTCTGGGCAGATAGACATAAAGAATATGGTGAATATCAAAGAAGAAGCACAATCCACAGACATGGTTGCTTCCACTACTTGCAGTGGTGGAGGTTCATCCCCTACACAGCCAGTATATCCCCATGTTACATATTTGTTGTAATTTTCTCTAGTCTTACTCTAAAAAGTTCCAAGCAGTGTGACTGCCTCTAATTAAAATTCTGCAGTAATTTCCTTTGAAGGATTGATGGACAGGGTGAAAAACGGATCAGTCCTCTTTTCAAGCCCCAGAACCAAAGAATAATGGTTCATTTGATTAAATTAATGACTTGCAGGTTTCAAAGAATTGAAAATTACTCAAGCTGTGAAATTCACTTCCCTAAGAGAGTCACTGAGTCAAATGCTGTTAGTAGATTTTAGAAGGGATAGTGTTACTCATATTAGAGACACAGAGGTAAGGTTTACTTGGAGAAGATGATCCATTTTGTTTTTCAAAGGTGAAATTCTCAACTGCTGAGAGCTTGGAAGGGTTTTTTCCCCCCAGTTTCTCACTTTCTATGTAATTGTCTGTAGGATATACTGGACAAAATCTTACACTTTTGACAAAGTGGATTTTGCATAGTCCAAAGTCTCCCTAATCTGGCCTTCATCCGTGTCCTGACTCAGCCACCTCAAGTAGAGCAGACACATGGTCATGATACCATGGCAGCAGCCCCCTGGATAGTTTAAATATGTGACAAATGCTGGGCTACTCTCTGAAACACGAAGTACATTAGTGTCCTGGAAGCACAGGCAGTAATGGCAGCTCTTGTTCCCTTGTCTTGTGTTCACCCTCCAGATACTGAAAAGCTGTCTGAAAGCTGGTGAGACAAGATGGACACCCTACATGTTTTTCTGTCCAACATTCTCCCTACGGGCACGGTATTCCTCTATTTTCTTCTTCCTATGACTTCTTAGGGACATTATGATGTTCTCCCTTATTTCAGCACCATCTGTCCACCCTCAACTCCTATGGACATTTTGAGTGGACTCAGTCCTATTGCAGAGGACATGTAGTTGGCAGCATCCCAGCCCCTCTGGAGCACGCTTGCACCAGGTAGAAAAGTACTCACAACCCATGGAGCCGTGGCCATGTTTTGCCCTGACTACTCCAGGAAGCAAATAACCTCATATCCCCCAGAAATGTCTTGCAGCTTGGATGAAAAGCTATATAATGATGTCACCTTAAACCATTTCAATACTAAATCTGTGTCATCCTCCTCTGTTTATCCTTCGAGATTTGACTTTTCTCTTATATAACAGATAGGGTTTTTTGATATATGGCCTTCAGATTAACTCAAAAGCAAAATAAATAATCTTTAGGCCAGAGAGAAAATAAGCATCTGCTTCGTTGCAGCAAATGCATTCAGCGAGCTCAATAGAAATATCCCGTGGAGATGTTTGAAATGACAGGGAAATCAGCTCTGCGAATCAATATGTTTTGTAAAAAAACAGGCTCAGTCACATCTTGTTGGGCATAATGGAAATTGATTGGCAGTTATCTATTAGTGATAATTTCTGTTTGATGACTTGCCATATGTTATCAAGCTCTAAATCAGAAGGGAGCAGATTAAATGAATAGATTCTGTCATGAAAAAAGTACAAGGTACCAGCAGCACAGCGGAGGATGCTATGCATAGCCTGCACAGATTTTATAAGAGAAATGAATTCTTTAAACCACCCTAATTTTAAATATGCAGGGTCTATGTAGCCTGGCAGATTTACAGATTTGAGACTCCAAGAAACCCTTTCCCTCAAATCTTTTACTTGCTGCTTTTCGGTGACAGGCAATCAGTGAAACGTCTATAGACCTTTCAAATGATCTTTCCTTTAAGATTCAATAGGACTTTACATCTACTGAGGCAAACCTATTAAAGGAGACTTTGTGATATAGTCCAGAGCTCTGCCTAAGTGCTGCAAACTACACTGAGCTCAGTTCTATTTGTGGGAATGTCACTTGGGGAGGAGGGTCATCTGTAAAGCAGTTCCCCCTGCCAATTATAATTACAGTGAATTGAAGAACAGACCTTGAAACTCAGTGTAAGATGTTATGAACCTCCAGTCAAGTAAAATACTGACATTCTGTTGAAGCCCCATTAATCCAATGTACCAATCAGGGCACAGAGCATGAATTCAGTAGTGTGAAAGCTGCCTTATTTCATCTTCAGGATCTACCTCTGATAGTGTTAAAATTTTGATTCCTTATTCAGAAAATACACAAAAGATGATTACATAAAAGATGCTGTGCATTGCTTACGAGCAAACAAAGTTTAAGGGAGCTCATTTAAGTGAATGCTGACAGAAGTTTTAATGCTATTCAGGAAAATTCAGGTAGCTGAATCATCCAGCTACCTGAATTACTCAGCCACTTCATGCCATCTCATGATAGGAAGAACAGGAGATTGAAGAGATTGAGATACATCTCTTAAATCACTCTCCCCCTCTGATCATCCTAACTGTGGCTTAAAGCAATGCCATGTATGACACCAGAGCTTTGTTGTGTCAAGGACCTTGTGAACACAAAGAATAAAATGCCAGTACCCTGCTATATAGGATTATGTGAAGGTCTCCTCATTTATCACACCATGCTACATCTTCCTGGACTTTTAATTTTTCCTCTTTCGTTCTCTGTGAATTATTCTTTCAGAATTACTAATTTCCCACAAACTATTGAAATCCAACCCTGATTTCAGATTCAAATTCAAACCCCAGAGGTGTGTGTCTTTAAAGAAAGCTCCCCCTGCCCCCTGAGACTCCAGTCCCTCTCTGGTATGTTTGGGAGAGCTCTCTCCTCCACTTCTCTGCTGACTCACCCATGCAGCTTGACAGAAGCAGAAGCTGTAATGTGAAGGCTTGTGTTCTACCTCCAAGAGAAAAAAAAAATCCCACCATTTTAATTTGGAAACCCAAGCCAAAAAGAAAATACTTTCATAATTTGTTTAAAAGGAAAAACAAACTAAAAAGAGCAGCTCCAATACTAGATTCCCACACTTAATAAAATAGGTTGTTAACTAAAATTACAATGCCTGGAATGACTATTGATTTGCAAGCTATTTCTCCCTGGTGGGAGTAGGAGAGGAAGGGCTTGACAATTTCCACTGAGCAGGGAGCTATGCAGGAAAAATTAAGATGAGCATGTGGGTGCTTTTTCCTCTTGCATTATTTGGGGCAGCATGTGGGTGCTTTTTCCTCTTGCATTATTTGAGGCCTGATGCTGCAGTATGGCTTAGATATACAAGGTGGTTCTGTCTGTTTGTGAGTGAAAGGCAGTGGTTAGCACAGTGTAGGAGGAAAATAGCCTCACTTAATCAGAATTACACCTTTTTGGAGATAACAATTTGCTAATTATTTCAAAAGAGTTGAATTATATCCTGGCAAGGCAAGAGGAGTTTTTTAATCACTTAACACCAAATAACTAATGACTAATAAATGTATGTCTACTGCTGCCTTCTGCCTTAAAGAATCTCTACAAAACTTCCACTTGTTCACTGCCAAAGGAAAGGTGTTATTTTAGCTCAAGGAAAATGTCTCTTTTTCAGAACAAATGGTTTTGAATAAACATGGGGCCAGAATTAGAGCCAAGACAGTAACCATCAGAGCATCTTGCTGCTGGAAAAGCTTTCTGTGTCACACAAAACATCCTTCCCAGTACCCTGTTCCCAGAAACCCCTTATGCACAAATAAGAAAGCAAACACATCTGTGTGGAGGTAGGTAACAAACCAGCTGTGATTGTGTTTGTGAAACAGTCATCTTCATGCACGAAGTGCTGGGAACGCTTTGTGACTCTGGCAGGAGTTTTTAGAGATAGCCACACCTGTAAGAGACTGAAGCTTTCAAGATTTAAATAGCTTTGGGTGAACAGCTTTCAACAGCTATTCACTTGCAGGCTGGAGTTGCCAACAGAAGGATTAGAAAACCCCGTATGAGATCACTCTCCTGAGACTGGCAATCCAATTTTGCATACTCCAGAAACCCAGATAAGACTCCAAGCTTGTGAATGCTTTTACTGCATAAACACTTTGACATTTATCAAGCTTGCACCTTCAGCAGGTACTAAACACGGCAGAGAAAACCGATAAATCTTTGTGGTGTTTGATGCTTTTCAGATCTATTCCCAGTTGTTTAAAGACTTCAGAATTGAGGGGAGAGAAAATATGACAGTGAAATAAAGAAAGCAAATCTTGTTTAAGGCATGTTAGTAGGCGATTCAGGCTAAACACATCGGTTGACCTGTAGAAAAAAAGAGCTGTAATATTTTCACCGAGGGTTTTAAGGACTGCATCTCATTACTGTTACCGGTGAGTGTGCTGCCAGCTCGGCTCTCCTGAAGGTAGGTGTAAAGGATGTAAACTTAGGATGGGAGTTAGCTCAGCACTCTTTGCTGCTCCAGGAGGTGAGGGGGCTGCGGGAGGTGAGGGAACTGCAGCCCTGGAAGCAGCTGGGATCTCAAAAAAACAGTAACAACTGATTTATTGCCCTAGATTCAGAAGGCACTTTAAGAAAACCTAATGAAGTTTGCACTTTAAGGCAACTGTGTTAATAGGAGGAAAAATAGTCCGATGGCAGCTTTTTGTGCAACTTGATTAATCGTTCTTCCAGGCTTACATCTGCACCTGCAAACTGTCAGTAATCACACAGCCTTTGCTTTGCCTCTCTGCATGTCCCCAAATGAAGCCATGATCCCATTTGGGCCCCTTGAGAGTGAAGGATACCCTCTTCCTGAGCCCTTCCCTTTACACAGCTTAGGAAGCTGAGTGCTTCCTTTGTCTCCTAATGCTGTATTTTGGAGTAAAAGATTTTGAATTACTCTGATATTTTCTGTGGGTTTGTCACATTTGCCTTTATGAAACAGAGGGGTCTGTCTCTGGAGCACGCTGCTGTGTGCACAGCTTCAGCAGAGTCTCTGGCACTGAAAAGACAACTCTGTGGAAAACCCTTGGAATGCAAGGGCTGCCAAGCCTGCCCTGGTGAGAACAGCACCCCTCCATGCCACTGTTGGGGTATTTGGGGATAATCTAGGTATTACACATTATAATATTTTGTTGTGGTTTAAGTTTTGTTAATGCTTCATTTAATACCTGAATCTTTTCCTGTTGATTAAACAGTAAACTCTTTATTGATAGACAGCAACAGACCTCAGGCTGCACTGTATTTCTTGGTTTGCAAAGTGGCCCTATTTATGTGGTCTTGAAAGAGTAAAACAGCAAGCAGATCTCACCTTAGTAACCAAATTGACTGCATCTGTGATAATAGACACTAAAGCTGGGCCTCACAGCCACTCCTGTGCAAAGCACAGTTGCTGGACATGAGCTCTCCTGAATTTTGTGAGAAAACAGAGCCAGCCAGGACCTAGCAGAGTGAAGGAAGAGTGGAGCAGGGCATCAGAGCCCAGACACCCTCCACTGCATCTTCCCACAGCATCCCTGACCCTCTCATGCCATCAGCAGTGCTGTGGTAGTCCTACAGAAGAAATAGGATCAAATTTCTTATTTTAAATTCCACATGGGATAAGTGTTTGATGGAATGATGTCATAACAGACATCTTAACCCTGTAGTAAAGCAGGGTAATTCAACTCTCCTTATGAAGACTTAAAGGGTTAGCATTCAATCTTTTCCTTTAATCTTCTTGATATTTTCAATGTAAGGTGATGGATTTGGAGGGAATTTATTTTGAGAATCAAAATAGTTAAAAAGAAATTATGTCAGTAATGTTTTGTCAGTACCATAATCAGAGAAAATATTTTTCCACAGCATAAAAGAGCTAGGCACTGTGCCACTAGGAAGTGTAATTACTAGATGACTTTAAAACATGGTAATTTAATCCCAATTAGTCTTTTAATAATTTATTTATAAAATTTCAATATGAGTAGTTATGTTCCACAATCCATTTATTCTTGTAAGATGTGTACCCCATTAGACAGTGAAGTATAAGGTCATTAACCTGCATTTCTAGTTCAGATTATGTTATTAGATTGAATTTAGTCTCTTCATTGGTGGGTGTTGACATTTTAGAGTGCTTTCAGGATAATTTATCTATAGTTATGCAGTTCTTTTCAGACATTCAGAAACATTGTGGATCTAAAATACTGTGGGCCTGATGAAGACAGATTTCTTAGTTAAATTTCAGATGTGGCTTGTCTTTGTGCTTCTGATATTTTTCACATTTGTTCTATGAAAATGATTTTATGGCACCACTGATGCAAAATACTAAAAAAATTATGAGTCGGGTCCCATTAAAATCAGCAGCTATAACTTAAACTGACAAGTTTTAAACATAATCAATTCTGGCTCTTTTTTCTGATGCTTTCTGTATTTAGAAAGGATTACATTCAAGGAAACTGTTTTTCCATGGCATTTTTTCTGCTCCCCATGCCTCATGCCCATGCCCTGAATAAGCGGATGGAGAGGGCTGTCCCATGATTCCAAGAATAAAGTGTGACCCAAACACAAGCTTTGGCAAGTGAGACCTGGGAAGGGAAAACCTCCAGATTCGATAGTGTAGCTGCAGCTAACAACCAATGACAAAGCAGTGGACCTTGCACAGGACAGGAGCTGCCCAAGAGCCCCAGGACTATAAAGAGGCACTGCTGGAAACAGGATGGTCCAAAATAGCGGACCCTTCATAATAGGATTTGCTCACTTATGACTCAAAATAGGACACAGCCTTCCAACCCATACCAAATCTGCCATGTCTCCTCTGGCCTCCACAGTCACTCAGGTCCATGCTTTTAATGGCTAAGCTTCAAAGAAAAGGTTACAGGAAAAAAGGCAAGTCCACCTTGGTTAAAACAACAATGAAGAAGTAGAGAGTGGAGGGGAAGGTTTTAAGTATGTGATGCTCCATCTGGGCTTGTTGGTTAATCATGCTTTATTCAATTCCCAAACAAAACACAGGAAAATATCCAGACAAGGGAGAAGACAATACGGCTGAGATCTTGCAAAATCTCATTTCTTCCTATTGCTTTGCTCTGGTAAAACTTGCAGAGGCCTTTCTGCTCACAGTGAGGATTTTTTGCCCAGCTACAAATCCTGTCTAAGCTTTCAAAGCTCTTCCTTTTCCAAGAAAACCTTTGGTCAGCCATTTCAATTTCTTTTTAATAAATGGTCTTTCCTCAAATTGTCTCTGCTACAAGAGCAATTCTGGGAAAACAGATGACTCTGCACACTCAAAAATCCCAGCCTCTCAAATGGCGTGTGCAGATACCATACAATGTTGCTAAAAGGGGTTTTGCAAATTGCTGAAAGGCAGAACCAACAGCCACCTGGTTGGGAAGGAAAACCTTGTTTCTGAGAAGATTAAAAAGAAGATATTCTTGTCTTGTTCTGCAATTTTTTTTTCTTTCTTGTTTTTTTTTTTTTTTTTTTTCCTTTTTTTTTTTTTTTTTTTTTTTTTTTTCCCCTAGCTTTCAGTCTTAGACCCAAAAAACCATGATGTGGCTGTGGGGAAAAAAAATAGTCTCACCACCCACACCTGCTTCTAATGATCCTCATACCTCTTATGAAAAGACGAAACTGTTTCTTGTTTTGTTTTTATTGCAGCCCATAGATTTCCCTCCTGAGCTCCAGGAAAGCAGTAGGGACAAACCTGAGGAACTTCTATAAGGGTGTGACAGCTTCTCCCTTGCTCATAGAGGTGAAATGTGAGTATCAGTGTCCATAGGGATAGTGTGGTGTGGTACAGTACACCCCATCCCATTACACCCTCCTGTTTGGGCTGGGATGGACCCATTTGCTCTCCTGAACTGAGGGATATCACTTCTTTTAGACTTAAAGCTCCCTGAAACAGTGTTCTTCTGCTTGATTGATGTTGATTACTTCAAAATACCTTGTATTTGGAGCTCAGGCTTTAAAAAAAGGTGTTTATCTCGGGAGAGGAATCTTACAATCCCTTAAGTTATTTCTGTGAAAGATACTGGGAAGCTTGTTTATCATTTTGCTTGCTTTTGCTACCTGCTTGCAGCACTGCCCAAAAGCTAAGATGGGTGTCAAAGTGTTTCTGAGACCCCAGACACCAATTTACCTATTTGTGTAGTTAAACTGGGAGGTCAATTCAGTACTTCAGGACTTGGAAATGCAACTTCTCAACTCAGTTTTGCCAAGCAGATCTGCCTCTAGGCAGAGATATTGTGGGGACTTGGATGGATGTCATGGGGTCAAAACCTCCTTTGGGCATTCACCTGCTCCAGCACGGGCTCCTTCATGGGCTACAGGTGGATCTCTGCTGCCCCTTGGAGCTCCATGGGCTGCAAGGGGACAAAGTTGTTCCTTTCACATATTCTTACTCCTCTCTCCATTTGAAGTTGCCAGGGTTTTTTTCCCCTTTCTTAATTATGTTATTCCAGAGGCATTGATGGGCTTGGCCTTGGCCAGCCTTTGATCTGGCTGGTGTTGGCTCTGTCACAGGGGAATCTGCTGGCAGCTTCTCACAGAAGCCACCCCTGTAGCCCCACACCACCACCGAAATCTCACCGTGCAAAGCCAATATAGATATGCTGTCCATTTTCCTCATTTGCTGTGAAAACCATGGCAATAGCACTCCATTAGTCATCGCATGACTCCTGAATAAACGTGTACTGTGCAAAGTTCACCTTTGTGGAGAAAACAGCTCTTCCTTTCAGGAGCTGTTTGGATAAAAGTGAGTGTTGTCATGGTAAGATGAATTCTGGCACTTGTTTGGTAGATTTAACAATTCCAGCTTTGATTCTGAACTGAAAATAACAATAAAACATGAGTGAAGTGAATAAATCTCAGCTAATCAACTGGACAGCACTCCATACAGCAGAGGGAAAGAGAGGATTACTGAACTGTCTTATAGTTGCTATATAATAAAAGCATAAATAAAACATGAAATTTTACACTTTTGTGTTCATGTTTGTTAGAGATATAGGAAATAATACAATTTCCACTGTTAACTACAGTCTTCCTATCTTTTTGAGACGGTATCAATTGTATTTTAACTGATGGGAGCAGAAGTAGTAGCTAACTTGTCAAAATCTTGTTATGTGTTTCCTGCTATGTGTTTGTTCAATAACTGGTTTGATGGAAGTGGATTACACAGGCACAGCCAAACTGTAGCTGTTACAGCCATCACTTGTTCTGCTGCCTTGCTGTTTGGACGCATTTAGGGACTCAACAGGCTGGCTGTGGCTCATTTTCTCTCTTGATCCCTTACCACATTATGCACAGCTTCTTCTCTGTGTTAGGATAATAACAAAGAATAACTGCTCAGGGGGTTTGTAAAGCAATGCATGCATCAGTTGGGTTGTGGAGATTGTGGATGCTTGTTAGCACTGCCTGGTGTGGTGTATGCACTCAGACATATGGAATCAGGCTACCTTTTCTTCATGATGTAGCTGGCTAGATCCAACCTCAAATTGTGCTCCTAAAATTCATGGGATAATCCAAACACAACTAAATAACTCTGCAGGATTCCAATAGCCTGTCATTTTTTTGGACATGCTAATTTGATAGTGAATGAATAATGTGGGCTATCATTGAATGGAAAAGAGTGGAACAGCCTTAATCCACCAATTTAAGCCATGGGGGTAGCTCTGAAAACTTATCTGGAAAAGGCTGTGACATTTTTCTGTGGTGAATGCCAGGTGAAGGCAGTGGTGAAATGATGGTGGAAAACCTGCTAAAAATGAAGCAAAAGTGTGAGGTTTGTTTTAGGAGTGGGAAAATCCATGGAAGGTGTATTTCCAGAGTGTGATAAATACTGGAGTTAGGCTCATTATTAATACATCACAGTCTTGAGGCAAATTCCCACTCAGAAAATCTTGAAACTGAGAATTGCCAGAAGGTGAAAAAGGTCCTCAGGAAATGAAACGTTTTAACTTGTTTGACACACCAATTCCCTAAATGTCTGTTACTAGCTAGTGTCCAAGGCAGGCTACTTGGCTTGGATTAAACCCCTGCTTTTGTGTTAGGGGCCAAGACACCCCCAGTAAACCCCAGTGCCCACTGGGCACACACTGTAAATTAAAGCAGGGAATATAATGTAATTGGGTTCCCTGAATCCTGACACTGCAATTAACACTTCTGGCTCAATGAGGCAGGTGAAGAGGAGATTCACACAGTCACCAATAACTTCTCTGCCAAAAATCAGGCCAGCAGCTCACATCTCTGGCTACTGCTGAAGCAATAGATGCCTTCACAGCAGGCAAAGCCCTCTGGCTGTCAGCACTCTCCAAGAGACACATACAGCTTCAATGCGTCCAGGTGTAAGTATAGAAATAAAATGATCAAATTGCTTTTCTTTCCTTTACACATTTCTGTTTCAACTCAGCATTGTCTATGCTCAATAGCAAGACAGAGTTTTTGCAGATTTTAAAACATTAATCATAGGCAATTATTTCTAAAAAGATTTGCTTGCAGCAGGAAGACTTTTCTCTTAACTTGAAAGCCTTGCTGTTCCATTCTTTCTTCTGTTAAAAATTATAATAATTTTCTGCCTTGTGTTCTCTACCAGCTGAAACACCTCATCTTCTGACATAGTTTGAATCTAACTAATCTTCAACTGGAAGATTTTTTTTTTAGAAAAATAATCTATAGCAACAAAAGCTTTGCCAGCAAACACATAGCAAAACAAGCAGCTGAAGCTGTTTATGTATACATATTAAAATATAATTTTGGCCTTTACAAGTCAGCATTCTTCATTTTTTAAGGTGGTCTTATAAGATGAAATTAATTTTTCACTCTTAGAATTTCAGAAAAAAACCAGAGAATGCAGCTTTTATGGCACAAACACAGTGAACAAATTTATATTGCTTTCCCACAACTGTCTATGATTAAAAAAAAAGACCCAAGAATCCTGAAATCCATTTAAATCAGTTGTTTCTTTCCAACATTTTTACATGAAATATTCCAAAATTTTGGTACAGAACTTGTTTATTTTCCTATTTTCCTTTAATTTATCACTGATATTAATACTACATTAATCAACACTGAAATTCAATATTTATGGGCTCAGGATGAATGGTGTAATTAATCCTCAAATAAAATTATTCCACAACTTTCACAATTGTTCGTAGATTTAAAAATTAATTCTTGGTGCATTTCTAAACAGAAAGCCAAAGTCAATTTTCCACCCTACCATTGTTTTTATACGATGCTGGGACCCTAGTTTCAACGTGTTTCACCTGCTTTCTGTTCATCACTCTCCTAGAAGATGTTGTCTGCTTTTCTTTCTAGACCATGGGTATTTTTAATCTAGATCATAATGTTTTGGAGGCTGGCACTGACTCTTGAGATGAGCATGGGCAGCATTCCTTCTTAGACGATCACAGCATCCAGCCCAGATGGTCCATAGGTATGGCATGGTAACACCTATGCCAGTGACATATGCTATGGCATACATGAAGTAATGTGACCAGAATGCACTTTCTCCTGCAGCTTGGTGTTGCCATGGATGCAAACCAGGGCCTGAACAAGCGTTTTGGATCCAGACTCCAGAAATCTTAGCAACTCCTTAGATCTCACCTGCTTCTCAGCTGAGAAGGAGTACCTAAACCCTAACCATTATTTTAGAAATGTGTGCATCTCTTACTGTACCATCTAAGCACCTTTTGTTTGGTGAGTGTATTGATCATTCCAATTTAAAGTGTTGATTGTTACTATTTAATTTGTGCCACTTTCCATCAGATAGGCATATTTAGGTGTGCAGTGCCATTTGAGATGCCCTAACAGGTCTGAGCATCCTGTAGTCGTGTAACTTCCTGGCCTTTTCACATATTTTGCATATCCTGGGGAGAGGATATCAGTGTTTTTGGGAGGGTAATCCTGGAGTATCATGCCATGTTTGCACATTTCTGACAAAGCAGCCAATATTGCATCTTGCTTTCCTTCTCTGTGCTGAAGCTGCAGGACTGATGGATTCTGTGCCACAGGCCCTGTCGTTGGCCCCAAAACTGTCCTGAAGTGCTTCACATCCCCCAGGGGAAAGGCAAACATGGTGTGCCACACTCCAGGATCACACCCCACGGTCTGAATGACCCCATTAATACCACAGCAGTTTTCCTCAGAATTTCCAGATCTGAACGCAGGACTGGATTTGGGTTGAAGTAGCTGTGAGGTATCTTCCACACTTTGTTTCTTAGCCATTCCCTGACAAGCAGCTTTGTCAAAAAGGGGAGATTGCTGCCTTCGTCCACCAGGCTGGTTCCTCATTGCTAGCTTTTTCTCTGTCATTAAAGTGCCAAGAAAATGCACCTTTCTGAAGCACTTGCAGGTCAGAGCACTAAATGAAGCAGAGGACTGCAGCTTCTCTTAACAGAGAACTTCAATAGAGATCAGACAATTCTACACTCTTGTAAAAAGGGTCCCTTTGTACCCCCTTTTAGCTCTTTTTTTTGAATATACTTTCATTAGCAGCACATTCCCTTTTCTGAGTGTGAAAAAAAGTCCCATCTTCTGCATATATTAAATTGCAGCTTCTACTTTTATCATGATTGCTCTCAATGTGGACCAGATTCATAATGAGGCTTGCCTTTTTTTCTTTTTCTTTTTTTCCCCCAATAAGCTCCCCGTGAAACAATTCCTACTGTTATGAACTGAAAATTCATCTGTAGAGTCTGCTTCTGGGGATGCTTTTGGGAAACTCTTTCCCCCAAAGTTCTCAACTTTTCCAATGAAGATAAATAACCAAATCTTGCAGCTACAGTTTTTGACTGAGTGATAGGTTAAAAGAAGTTCCCTGTCAGCTTTCATAACAGAAGAAGAAATTGTTCCAACAATTCTTAGCAAAATGAACAAGACCTTTTCCTACAAACCTATTTTGCTGCTAAGTTGCAGCTCACACTGAGGCCCTGCAGGTTGGTTTCTTATCACAAAACGAAAGGAGTGACCCAAAGTCAAGGTGTTTCGTAAGTTTCCCTTGTTTTATCTGGATGAATTTCTAAGTCACAAATGCAAGTTGAATCCAAAAAGCTGGCAGGTGTAATCTCTTTTTTAGAGATCTTAGTTCCTCAGTTTCTTTATGTGAGGAACCACCTTTGCACCATGTACAAAGCTGCAGCTAGAGAAAGGAAGTCAAAGAGCAAATGCTCTCAACAGCAACCATCCAAAATCTGTGCATCACAGAAAGCAGTGACACTTTTCTGGAGACTGCTGAGATGAAAAGCAAAGGTGAGCTGCTGAGTATTCAACTGTTTCTCTGGTGAGCTGTGTCTCAGCCACTACCTGAGCAGGGCTCAAAATGCTTCACCTAGGTGGGAAGCTCTGCCACCATTGCACATTCCAGGCAAGATGGAACTGGAGACCTTCTCATACACTTTTAGCAGTTGTTAGTAGAAGCTTCATGCAGGTTGGATCTTTGCACTGAAGGTAGTTATGACACAGCATTCATAGGGCAGAACA
This sequence comes from Lepidothrix coronata, assembly GCF_001604755.1. Taxonomy (NCBI): domain Eukaryota; kingdom Metazoa; phylum Chordata; class Aves; order Passeriformes; family Pipridae; genus Lepidothrix; species Lepidothrix coronata. The sequence continues at coordinate 2,972,800 of NW_016690188.1, forward strand.
GCCAAAATGGTGAGAACTGACTCCAGAGGACACAGAAATATTGAGAGAGAGGGATTGACCCAAACCAACCTCACTTCATATTAGCCTTTCTCAAGTTTGGCTGGTGGTGAATTGTACCCTCCCAATTGCCCTGAATTGCCCCCAGATGCCCATGTCCTGTGACACTGGTGTGTTACTGAGCACTGCAGGAAATAGAGGAGCATAACATGGAGTTGTGGGACTGATTATAGAGCATGGTGCAGTTTTGCATGAATAAAGAAAAGTAGAACTGGGTCTTGAATGAGGAGTTTGGATTTTCTTTCTCTAAACAATTCTGATTAATGCTGCTTCTGTAAGTATCAGCAGCTTAGATCAAAAGGCAACTGTTCAACAAAATGTTCACCCTGGAACTTTTACTATTCAGGTTTGATTTTCTTTCTTGAAGATATCAGATCACAGGGGAAGAAAAATGACAACAGGAAGTGTGCTTTGCATGTGATACAAGCAAGATCAACAACAAAACATGCTGAGATACTTCCATTTTTGCTGGTCCTAATGACACTGATAATGTTTCTGCTGGTGGCAGTTCATGCTCAAGAAAACTCAGGGTGGTGGCAGGGTAAAAGATGACAGTGGTTGCAGGAGAAAGAGACTTTTTTTTCCCTGTATGAACTCCAAAACCTATCTACCAAACCTACTCTCAAATGTGGTCTGCTCCTTCAAGGGCAGTGGGGATCAAACACTCTGCTCTGCTAGTGCTGCTCTCCTTTGCAAGGGAAGTTCAGCACCTGAGAGAAAGGCAGCTTGGCAATACAGTGGTAGCTAGAAAGGAGGTCATGGAGATCCTTTCTTTGGGCATCCAGAAAGCTCGTAGACACACAGTTGCCTCTGGACTATCACCTGTAAGAGAGTCTTGGGAGGAAAACTAAGCTGGTGAGCAAGTGTATGGGTCAGAGAGCAAGATGAAGTGGTAGGATAGGCAGTGGCTGCTACAGCCTATTTACAGAGAAAAGGGGCCTGGAAGTGGGATTCCAGGTCCTTGTAAAGGTGGTCAGAAAGCAGGAGATGGAGCAAATCTAGGTCTGAATGCTTCAATGGAACTATTTCCTAACTTTCCTGCTTTACTCCTAGGCAGAGATGTAATTGAAAATCAAAGGAGAAATCCCAGAGAAGCCAGTTGCAGAGCTAGACTTGACCACCAGCCTACCAGAGAGGGGGCAGCAAGAGACAGCATAAGTGGAGGGAACTGAGGCAGATTCACAGTGACAGAAGATTGGCACTTATTGCCCTTTTTTGGAGCTCTGAGAGGCTCTCAGGCTAATTATTTGCTTATTGTGGTAACGTTCCATGGGTGTTCTCAGTTCTGGGAGGAGTGACACCATCCTTCAGAGTGAAGATGCCAGTTAACGTTGAGTGATGTTAATTATAGTTATTATTAACTTTGAGTTTCTCGTTGAATGCTTGGAGACATATATATAATGACAAGTTAAAGCAGTGGAGGTTTTTTCCCTTAAGCTAGTAGATTTTTTTTTCTTCCTGAAATTTGTGGGCATTTAAGTGCATGGGTGACACTGCTTACAATGACTCCCTTTTTGCCTCCATAGACCCGAGCATGTCCATTCTTGCATCCATTCGTAGTCTCCAAAAAGTACTCAGAAGTGTATCCAAAACTGCAGTTAAAAAAAAAAAAAAAGAGAAATGAAGAAACTAGAGAAACTAAACACCACTGCTCTAGTAGAATGATTGCATGGTGAATTTTCCAAATGAGTTACCTGCCCTCTCTCTCCCACTGAGCTCCAGCCATGGTGCTAAGAAAAGGCTGTATTTATTCCAGCAGGCATGAAGATATCACAGGTTGGGATTGGCAATGCAGCTCATTTTGGCAGTACTCTGAATTCTGTTGTCCATCCCAAAATGAGGCTACTTAGATTTTATGAGACACAAAGAAACTGAAAACAAGAGCCAAAAACTGAGGTGGCATGGGTCCAACCTGACATCCTGTTCTCTCTTTCTTTTTTCTGCTCACAATCATTTTTCTATGCATAGAGTCAGGGTAGGGAGGGCAGCAGTTTTGTGCTACTTCAGGAACATCTTTATGCTGAGAAGATATGCCATTACAGAGACAATCTTCTTTTGCAGAGCCCATCAAAGTGATGTTTCATGGGAGGGATTCTTAGTTGCCTTGGGTCTGGGGCTGACAAGATGTAGTAGCTCATCAGTAGTGTCATTGTGTCCATGCAATTCAACTAGCAATAATTTCTTACCGTACACCAGTTGTCTAAATGGATCTCAGTTGAAGTAATTTACTGGCTCCAATTAACTGAAAGGTTTTCAAGCAAAAACTTTTGTAAACAAGAATTTAGCCTAATAGTTCTGTGTTTCGGAGACCTTTTTAATATTGCATTATTGTGGTCAAGCTGATGCTGACCAAAAAAAAAACCTGTCAATTATTCTGTATGTCCAGCCTCCTGGAGCTCATACAACAATTACCATTTTGTCACCACAGCCCCCAGCATGAAATGGATTTCAGACGCCTGAAATCCAGATAAGCCAAGCAGTCAACTTGCATCTGCACTGTAATGCAAAGGAGGCACTGGGAATCAGGAGTGGTAGAGAGGGGCTGAAAACTTTTGCTGTTGGGGCTAACCCAGAGCAAGACTTCGTTTCAGAGGAGATCTTGCTCAGAGCCTCAGACCAGGCCTTGCAGGGCATCCCCCCGATGGTGCCAGGGATTGGTTGCCTTCTAGGTTACTCAGAGGTCTTGGTGTGGACCTGTCTTGTCTCCTCTTGTCACATATGTCCCTCAAAATGCCTTATGAAGCATCTGCATGCATGATTGATAGTTCATTTATTTCCAGTTTGTAGCTAATTTGTGCTTTAAGATCACTTTGCAACAGGCTTCTCCAGCATTTTTCCTTTGTGATGCCAGTGTTAAGTTTCTTTCGTACGTGTTTGTCTCTGATCTGAGGAAGTTTTATCAAAGACTGGAAAGGTGGATGTTGTCCAAACCTTGTGCTCGTAGGTGAATGTCCCCTTTGTCTGTCAGCAAGAGGAGTTGTAGAAAGGCAGTTTGCAATGGAGAAAATAAGAGAGCTTACTGTGAAATAGACTGAGATATCCCTAAATCTACCTCTTATAAGGGGTAGTCCTTGATTTTGAGATCCATAGCTGGAGAATAGTTCACAGAATCAGCGAATATGCTGAGTTGGAAGGGATCCACAAGAATCATCAAGTTCAGTCCTTAACCCTGCACAGGATCATCCCTAAGAGTAATTAATGTTCTGACTGCAATGGCTCAAAACACAACCTACCAAAAAACTAACACCCAAATCTCCCAAGCCCTCAGATGTTCACACAATTGCTTAAGTTCTGTATAACAATGAAAATAATACAGAATATATCTTTATTCTTCTGGTAGTTCTTGGAGCAATTCTAGGGTGGAGCAAACTGGTGTTATGCATAATGTTTGCTTTTTCTGAAAGGTTATGTAAACAGATATTTTTTAAATCACCAAAGTCACCTGGAAATATTTAGGCTCCAGGCTTCCTTCTGAACACAATGTTATTGGTTTTTGCTGTAGTGTGAAACAGTAGAGCAAAATTCGCATGTTATCTGTCTCCAACAGATTTACAATATTGCAAGATTAATTATATTAGTTGCATTTCACGACTCAGTGCATTTGTATTACCATTTCAGAAGCACAATCATTTATCAACAGCAAACTTCGGGGCATTTACTTTCCATGCCCTGGCATTGCAAACTTCAAACTATGTGAGCTTACCTATAAAAACTGCACATGAGTGCGTGCTCCCTTTTCCAAAGCAGTTTCAATGGTTTCAACCTCCTTCAACCTCCTGGGTGGGACAATACTTTCCTAATTAAAATATGATTACTAGAGTCAGATTCTGACACCCTCCTTCCACTCAGAATTTGATGCTGTAAATAATACATTTTAAGTAATTATAATAAATACATTATAATAACTAAAAATAAAAAAGGCATAACAACTGGCTAGAGGTGATCTCCACCTTGATGTAGAGGTTGTCCTGAGTCAATTCATCTACCTTTCTCTCATTACAAGATTGGTCTCTGTGGTCCTTCTGTACATCTTATCTCTAACCAGTTCCCAAACAACCCTTTCTGGAATGAGCATCACCTAAACTTCAGCCTGCCTGAAATATATTACCTGCATTTCAGCATATTGTATCTTCCTTTTTCAGGTTCAGACATCTTTTTCTTTCAAACTTGATCTTTTTCTGCACTCACTCTAGACACGCCAGAATTAGTTTTCAAGTTGCTAGTAGCATCTACACAGATACTGATCTGATTTTACAATAAGCTGCTGCTAAGCCCTGTTCTGTCACTGTTGCAGACCCCTAGTAATTTAAAGCCACCTCAGGTATGTCCATATTACAAGGATTCTTACCGTGGCTGCACTTAACCATGCCCTGAATTTTGTCCAATTTTCTCCTTACCTAATCCCGCTTTAAATACTTTAAACACTTCCAGCCCTTTCTTTACAGCAGGGAAGGTGAGGCGTGTTCTGTGTGCAGTGCAGCAGTGATAGCTGACCACTGAGAATGTTAGCTGGTAGGAGGCTGACAAATTGCACTTTATGTTTCTTGTGGGTCTGGCAGAGTTTTTTATGTCAATGGCAGTGCAGTGTAAATAGCAACCTGGCTCTTGAACACCTGTGTGGGAATAAGAAACCTCAAAACAGAGATCTGCTGTGGGAAGTGCCAGAAACCCCATTTCACTTCTCTAGTTCCTCAGACCTCTTTGAGTCCTGTGGGAGTTAAGGTTGCACCATGACTCTTTTCGAAAAGTCATGATTTCCTTTAAATTGTCACCTCCTTTTCTGGAGAAGGAATTATTCAAAGAGCAGACAGACATACACTGCCTACCTTCAGATACAAACACATGGATTGCCCATCTGCCCACCAAGCAGTCACATATCTGGCAATTTGAATAAAAAACACCTGGTACTGGATAAAGTGACAATCCTATCGTATTGATAGAGGGCATAAAAAGTATCGCTTTCCCCTCTATTTTCTACTGCATTATGGTTTGCAAATTCCCATAATTTTGAACAATTCAACAACAACAAAAAGAAAGATCTGAAGCTGAAGTGGGCTGAAAACTTCAAAAAACACATAAATTAGTCCATGTTCATTTTGACAAAGAAGGTGGTTTGGCACCTGTGACGACGCATTGCTGTTGATGTAATTGGCTCACAAGCAACCTCAGGCAGGTCATTTTACCTTGTAGAGCCTCAGATTTCAATGCAAAGAATCACAATTTTACAACATTTTACTCCTGAGGATAATGATACTAATTTAATGGTAAAGCATTTTGAAACCTAGGGAGGGACATATTCTCACTCTATAGATTGAAGGAAGCAGAAAGCTCAGGCCTGATCTGCTTTAAATGCACCACATTTCCATTTTTCCTGCAATTTACATAGATGTTGGTTATGTTTTGAATACAGTTGTCCATATGTAATTTTCCCACATAAAGATTAAGAGACACCTATTTTGCCTGTGAATGTCATCTTCGTGTCCCTGGGACAAGAAACCAAACAGTTTCACAGCTGTGAGTAGTGCTACATCAGTCAAGACCAGACTCACCTCAGAATATAAATGTTTGCCTGTAGCAGCTCATTGGGTTTTGGTGGTCAGGGAAGGTCTTGACCTGCACCCTGGTGCACTCTGTTTCTTATATACAAATTCAGTTCAGATTCTGGGAAAAGCAGCAAAATGCTGGCAAATGTTATCATTATGCAGGGTCCAAGGAGCTAGAGATAACAGATTCCAGCCATTCACCACCCTTGTTATTGTTGCCGAAAAAGCAGTTTGAATGACACACTTGAAGAGTACAACATCATGCACCTGAAACAAAGGGTATGCAAGGCGAACAACGTTCTGTGTTCACTAAGTCACTCCTTGGATAGTGCAACTTCATATAAAGGAGGCATTTGAAAGTCCACTGAAAGGTTTTCTGTCTTAGACTTCTCTTGTTATTAACCTCTTTTTTTCTCCTACGATATGTGAGTGCCAACCTAAGGGAGCCTTATAAATCACAGTAAGAAAGAAATAGTCCCATTTAATCTTGCACGGTGATATTAAATTTTCACAGCCCCTAACTTCATATTATCCTTCATAGACCCATTGAATGCTTCAGTAGCTTGATGCTGTGCAGGACTAAAACTAGGACTTAACTCACAGTAGAGGATGCTTACAAAAACAGGTTCAGATGTCTATTTTGTATGTGCTCACTTTCATTGACTCTCCTATTTGATTTTTACCAGGTCTTTCTAACACTAATGAAAAACCATGTGGCAGTATGATGTTTTTCATTTCTAGGATCCTCTGATGAAAGAATATATGTGGCATTGTAATTAAAAGGACCTTTATGACCATCAGGTGAGTTTGGAGGCAGCACACAGCAGCCTTTGACATATGCTGAGCAAGAGCAATTGCAGGAGACTTCAAATGCACCTGCCACTCTACTTCTACAGATCCTTCCAACTCTCCTATTTTCATACTACATTTTCCTTTGGGCAAAGGTTAAAACCAAAGTCAGTCTCTGTGCTTTCAAGAAGCTCAAAGCATGAATTTTTTTGGACAATGTAAAAGCAGGAGGCACCACCCCAGGCTTTTTGAGCTCCTCAAGGTCAGCTGGAAGAGCATCATGCTTCCTTCAGGCTTCCTTTTAAGGAGTCAGGCTGGGGACGTGTGGAAAAGAGAGGAATGAAATTCTTTTTACCTTGCTTTCCTTAATGTCAAAAGAAGGACCTTCAGGGCCACAGCCTTCACAGCAGCAGATGGGAAGCTGTAGCTGAAGAGTAGTGCACTACTCCAAATCTTGTTGTTTATGCCCCTTGCTCAGGGTTAAAGAATTATTCAGGTGGGTTAAAATTTATCACTTGCACAATGAATATCTGATGCCCCAGATGCTTTTTTGCTATTTGAGTGGAAGGAAAACGAAAGGATTCCCAAATTATTAACCATGCATTTTCTTTGCATTCCCATCTTGGGGTTCCCAGACATCTTCTTAATTACCTTTAGCAAGAAGTTTAGGTCAGCCGAATCATTAAGCTACTTGAAACAAAAACCAAGGTGGTGGCAGCAAACAGGCAGAGAAGTGCTGGCCTTTCAGCAAGCACTTCACTACTCAAAACAGCCGCTCCAGGTGAGGGATGCCACCTGGGCTTCTCCTGATCAAGCTTCCTGATGAGATGTTGATGCTGATGGCATGGCTCACAGTGGGAAAGAAGAACAAGCACAGCTCTGTAAGGTGCATTGTAAAACCTGCCTGGGAGGGGACTCTCAGCACAGTCCTTCATGGATCATTGTCTATACTTACACAGAGCACAGGGAAAATATTCAGATTTAAGATGTGACCTTTTAAAGGATAGGCATCCAAACAAAACTGAATAGACCAACAGATTACTAAGATGCTTTGGGAATGTCCTAAGCTGTTATGAACACAGTCTGGGATGTTCTTTGTTGTCTCCAGCACAAAGATATCAGCGAGCCACACTTCTCTCGTACACTGGCACATCAGAATAAACAGATGTCAGTGGAACTGAGGAGAAGGCATTGATTCAGAACTGCAGTTTGGGTGTTTTGGTGCAAATTCCATCTCTTCCACTGGAAAATATTGGGAGTGGAGAATAAAGTGGGACTCACTGGAAGACCTCAGCTTTCTAGCTTTCTAACTCCAGGAACTTAGAGAAAAGACCAGAAGAAACCTGGATGCAGAAGGTATCATGATTTTTTCTGCTTTAGGCCAGGGAGAACATGATTCTAGACAGAGAACTCATTTATTAATTCCTAGTCCTGCCTAAGCCTGCCAGTTTCGCTGTGAAAAGGGTGCATGTCAGACAAAGGTGAGTGCAGTGCCCTGCCTCTCTATGCCTGTTGCCACTGCAGTGTGGTGCAGGAGACACTAAGGCAGCTCTCTGTGACACACTATAGGGTCACATTCCCTCCTCCTACCCCCAGACAGTGATCAGCTCAACACTTAAAGCACAAGGGTTATTACGGCTGGATTTTGCAAAAGCAGAACACTTTCATAAAGTATACCTGAATTTGGATACGTGACCATACCTTATGCCCTTGAAGCTCTGTTGAATCAGGTCAGGTTTTAGGAAAAGCCAGATTATTTTCCATTGTGTTTATCCTCCTGCAGGATCCATTTCTGTGAGTGATTAATAAACTGTTGTTTATTAACAACAGTTAATAAAGGGGTTCTCTGGTGTCCTTACTGTTTTCTTTAGATAACATCTAGGAAAACGCAGTGAGCAATTAGCCAGTTAATGTGCTGTGTGTCAGTACTTCAGATGGAGGGTTGATTGTGCTCTTCCCTGTCCTGAATCACACTGGAGCCATTTCACTTATCAAGGGAACAGAAGTGCTCCCAGGAACAGCATCTTCATTCATTATTAGTGTATGGAGGCCTAGGCAGGGTCTGTCTAGGTCTGTGAATGTTGTGGTACCATTTCCTTGCTGGGAGGACATAACAGGGACTACATCAGCTTAATAGACAGGATAGTGGTTCTGGCAGCCTCAGGAGCAGTGAGAACTTCAAACACCAGGAAGAGAGAGGTTTTTGTCCCTTCATCAGTGCAGAAGCTCCCCATGAACGGGAAAAAGCAATTTAACAGTTTACAATAGAAATCATATTTTGTCTGTAGATTGGACATACAAGATTCTTATACTGTGAAGCTCAGAAGCATGCAGGAGATGTATTAGGTACAGAACTAAAACCTTATATTGTAACTGGAGGTTGGAAGAAGAGGGCAAGGCTATGGAGGGGAAGGGAGATGAGAGGAGGTAACCAGTAAAGCTCTTAAAGGACTGGCGCCTTCTTGGACCCATAGCCTTCTCCAGAATGCCAGGCACTTCAGCTAACACAATCCCTTCCTTTCATGCTCTGGGTCCGTCCCCATTAGGGCATTCCCCAAACGGTGTTGGAGACAGCCACAAAGGGCAGCATTATGTCTGGGAAGTGACTGGTGTGTAGCCGGATCCAGCTGAAAGAGAAAGACAAATGAAAGCATTTCCCAGGGACAATGAGGGAGCTTGTGTCTCGGGAAGCTTCCCAGTCCATTAGCATCTGTAGAGGACAATGGACTTGTGTGGTGGAGAGGAGGAGAACGTGGCCTTGCCCGTGGCCCCTGTCCATCGCTGGCAGAGCAGCACTGCTGAGGCAGGACAGAGCCTGAATGGGCTGATTCATGGGCAGGCGGCCTCTGCATCCCGCTGGCAAGGAGAGACCTCAGCAGGGGATTGTCACCGCTGGGCTGACCTGAGATATCGAGTACCTTTCTGACCTCTGGCTGTGCAGCAGCCCAGCCCAAAGTCTGTCCTTTCTGCTGACAGGCAAACGAGGAAAGGTTTGTCAGAGGGAAATACAGTAGGGAATGGTGGGAGTTCCCTCTGCGTGCTCAATCCCAGATGCTTCTATCCTCGGGTTTTGGCTGGTCAGAACAGGTACAACCCTGGAAACAGGGGAGCCTGACACATCTTCATGGGGAACCCCTGGTGAGGTTTCTCTCCTGTCATGACTTTATACAAAGCCTCCAACAGACCTGAGTGAAAATATGTTTCTGGGAAAAAAAAAAGTGCTAGCATTTCCTGAACAGGAGTGGCATACGGTTTGAAAGCATTGACAGTTTTCCTTAATTTGTGATAGTTTCAGCTAATTTGCTTATTCTGAAAGACATTGACAAACTTGATTATATTTTTAAAAAGATAAATGTTTGATCCATTTTAAGACACACTGGAGTTTTCCTTTCTGAAGCAGATTTAATGCACTTTACTCTAAAATAATTCAAAAATTTCTCAAAATTCTACATTACAATAGAATGTAGAGTTTGTTTTTTCATCCATAAACCAGTTCCTCTGATCCAAAAATTTTTCCCCCTTTTTCAATAGCCAATTTATTTTGTGAAATCATCACCACCACTGCACAGGACCAAAAGCTTTCAGCTTCTCTTGGGAGAGAGCTTTCTTTTGTGGCACTCATGTTCTGTAGCCTTTTCTAAGCAGAACCCATGAAATACGCTTTGATGTTGAGAAGATTTTGTGAAACAATACAAAGTCCTTGTCAGAAATATGGAACAGATATACCCTGGACTTGATACACTAAGTTTGTCTTTAGTTCTTGTTTGCAAGTGCTTGAAAATGGGATGGACTTTAATTTTATCAGGAAAATCTCCTTTCAAGAGAGAAATGGATTTGTGAACCCAAATGACCTTAATCATTTACAGGAGGGACAGAAAAATGAACTCTGTTAAGAAAACATTAAGTCACGTTTACATTGCATTAATAAGGGATCCACTGAGTCTTTGACACCAAGGAGATGAAATACACACTAGCCCTGCCTCAAGTCCCATGCTGGGAGAGCCCATTTGGGTGCCGCAGGTGCATCTTCTAGTTTTGCTTTCTGTGCAAGAAGTCCAGAAAAGCACAACAAATAGGGTCTGTTTGTTTTCAAATATCAGTTCTGATCTGAGCAAATGTATGAGTTTAGCTGTGCCTGACCATAAAACATAGCCACCCCCATCTGCACACTGTATTGGATTCTAAGGTATTTTGTGGGGAAATAGAAACATTTTATTCTTGGAGCCAGAGGGAGCAAAACCATCTAGTCTCACCATCTACATGTTTTCTTAACTTTAAATAAGGTTAAGAAAGGGAGTAATTCAACCGTGGCAACTCTAATTGGCTACAAGTATAATCCAATAACCTAATTTCACCCATATTGTTAGTTAAGTTAATTGGACCTGCACAGCCACCAGCTAAATATATTGGTGTATGCAAATGGTGAAACTAATTTTCTTCATAAACCTTTCTTCTGCCGAAGTAGGAATTAGGCAGAAGGGGTGGGGGGGTGGGGGAAAGGAGGCTGTGCTGACGTTGTTACTTCAAAAGATCAATTCTCTTCCAATTATTTGCTCTCTCCAGATAGCCAGAACAGAAAATATCATTAATTCCTTTAAATAGAGGGGGGAAAGGGAAGTAATTTCATTCCCTCTTGAAGACACTGTACAGCAGAAGTGATTGAGCCTTTAGCTTTTAGGTGCCTCAAATCCAGATGGAGCTTCGCAGTCCCTGGGTCATGAAGCCCTATTTTCTTTGCACTATATGGAGTGAAGAAATCTGCACCAAAATGAATTCCTGGGTGTTGTAAGGACTTGCCTTGCCTGGAGGGAGAAGAGCAAGCTGATCTTCACTCTAACATTGATTTCAGCGGGGTACTTTGCAATAGAAGTTTTGTAATTTGTACCATGCTGTGTATCAGCCAAATCCATTTCCACCGTTAGGTTAAAAGCCTTCCAAGAGCATGTCTCCTGGAGTCTGATGCAGAGGATTGACAGTCAGGCCATGTGTCCGACTGTCCACACCTAGAGTAATGAGTAACCTGATCTGGCTGAAGATGTCCCTGCTCATTGCAGGGGGTTGGACTAGATGACCTTTAAAGGTTCCTTCCAACCCAAACCATTCTATGATTTTATGATAATTTCCTTTTTGCTGTCACAATAGGGAACAGTCTTAGGAAGTGAAGGAGTGATCTGAAGCCATGCTATTCCATCACCAGAGGACCTGATGGCAGCAAAGCTCAGTAAGTCCAGGGGAAATCTGCAAAGCTGACACTGTGGAAGTGAGGAGCAGCATCCATAAAGATAACTTTGGCTCCAAAATGTTGGCTTAAATCGTCAGGATTCCCTGCTATTATTCAGCTGATGCTTTGCATGTTCCTTCTGCTGCGTTTAAGGAATTGTAACTGTTTCTTTACGTGATACCAACTCTATGCCACTCACTCATCAGATTTTTTCTCTTGCAGATTGGAAGAGTTGTGAGTGGACCACCTCTGGTGCCCTGTGCTCTGTATTTGCATCATGTGCCCACAAAGTTGGCTGCACTCATGGGTGTGATAGCAGCAGCAGCATGTACTCATCTCAGTTTCCATCTTTTGTAGGCAGTCCCAAAGGAGAGAACATGCACAATCTTGGTGTCTTTCAACTCACTTTGGAGCAGGCCTGCACTGAATTGGGACTAGCACTGTGCAGGGGAAGGAAGAGATGCTGCTTGCGCTTGCTATTTGAACTTCATAGGGAATGGGAAGGAAAAGGAAAAAGAATTTTGAGGGAGTTAATGCCTTCCACAGTTACACTTGAATTTCAGCCCCTGCTAATATTCCCAGGGAAATCACAACTCACATGCATACACACACAGAGGTTTAATTTCAGCAGTAAATGAAGTCATAATGCAAACAGAAAGCTAACAGCAGGGAAGGCTATGCTTGGCCAGGTCTGCTCGTACTACAAGTAATACATATGCACCAGTGCAAAAAACTGGCCCCAGAGAGCAGTTAAATCTTTCTAGCAGAAACACACTCTGAGAAGGCAACTGTAACTTTTAACTACAGCTTCCTACAATAGAAAGTGCTGTGGTCTTCTTTAATATTGGAAAGGATAAGAAATTATAAGGGGAAACCAGTGCAGAAATCAGGTTGGAAACCTGTCTGCTTTTAGTGAACAAAAACACTGAGACAAGAAGACATTTACAATGAAAATATTAGATTTACCTGGTCTGAATATTGCATGTTTGTACCTGGATGTTGACAGTGGGGAAATTACTATAGAGTGTTCAGAAGAGTGATGAGTGGGGAAAGCCACGGTTGGGGAGGTTGTGGCATCACCTCCGCTTCTAAAAGCTGAAGTTCAGCTGACACTTAGAAGCTACTAATGGAAGGAAATTTTTTCTGGATCAGCATGGTCCACCAAAACAAAAAAACAAAAAAAACAACCCTTCCAGGTTTTTGCTATTTTTATCCTGATATGGTACAGGAATTATATTTACAACCTAAATTCCTTGTGACAAGAAGACTCAGTACTTATTGCCATATTCAGAGTATGGGTAACCTCTGTACCTACATGTAATAGTTTTAATCTAAGTGGTCTTCCAGAGAGGATCCATGCAACTGACCCTTCTTTAAAAATAAGACTAAATTATGAAAACAAGGGGGATATAAAGTCGGGGTCTTGGAAAAATTCTGAATACTATGAAAAAATTTACTTTTCTCCTACAAGAACCTCATACTTAAAATGCATCCTACCAGAATGGGAAACATTCGGAAAGCTTTCCAATAACAAATCCTTATACATTAACAACAATTACACATCAAAACATCTTTAAAATGTTATTTTTCTTTCTTTCAACATTTCTTACCCCAGTAGGAGAGCGATATTTCTTGTTGAAGTCTTAAGCAAACACTGCAAATATTTGGAGACTCAAATGACTAGATTAGCAGTGATGCCATCATTAACGGCAGTGACAGAAAAGTGTCAGGGTTGCAACTTTTTATGTTTTTTAATTGGCCCTGCAATTGTATTGTCAAAACATTTACTCAAGGGTGTGATTAATAATAATAGGTGACAGCTCCAATTATCCTCAAACATATTAGAAAATATCAGCACTCAGATACAATCTTCAGAAGCATAGCTTAAGCTGCTTTTACAAGCTTACTGTGACATGAATAAATACAGAGATAAAATTTTGAATTAAAACACTTCCTTATTTTAATCAGGTTTTGCTTGATTTTTCTTTAAGCATCATGGAGCCAAAATGTTTTTGTATACATTAACACTTATCTGAGGATCACCAAACATTGTGCCTGTAGTTTTCCTGAGTTCTTTAATTCATTCCTTGACATGGCTATGACTTTGAGAAGCAAAGTCATCTGATGCTCTTTTAGTCATATATAGCCCATCAGAGTTTTTGAAGAATAAAAATAAAACCTCCCAACCCCTAAATAAAGTTAACTGAAAATACGAGCTATCTCACACATCTGAGTCACAGGCTTTCCTTTGCAAGCAAATAAAAAGCAAGCTTTGTGTCTCCATATGTTTCATTTCCTTCCATCTTTTCTCATGTGGTGCATGGTGGTGCATTTGTCTTTTTTCTGTTTGTTGTTTGCAATCAGCTCATGGACCAATTTTCTCCAAAGGAAGAACAGTTGTACACAGCCCTGGGAAGAGGCACCTGAGTTTAGTGGCTGTGGGATTGAGTTAGGAAAGGATTTAGGAAACTTTTTATTTAACCATTGAAAAACCTTAAGCACTGTGCAATGCAGGACATGTAGTGCAGGTACCAATGGGCACAACAAAATTTTTGGTGCCTTCAGCTTCACAGTGTGGGGCCAGAAGCCCTGACCAAAAGAACCATCGGTTCTTTACAGCTGATGAATCCATATCTCTCCCGTCTTCCCTTGAAAATTTTTAAAGGCTTTAGTGACATTATTAAAGCAAACTAAGTGTTGTTTAACTTTTTAAACTTTTTTAGAACCTTGGTTTTGTTTAAACCAAGGATCATTTAAACCAAGGAGCAACATACATTTTGAAGTGATAATGACTAAATCAGGGGAAAAAAACCCACAGTTTTTGGGCCCAGAAAAATTAAAACAATTGGTTCTCAGACACTCAGAATTCTGTGACAGGTGTGTTGTTGGCAAGAAGAAGGGCTGTGTTTGATCCATAAATTATTGAAAGGATCCCAGATCCGAGTGCTCCATCTGTGTTATTTTTAATTGGGATGGCTCACAGGAATAGTGACCATGCAAAAGTCATGAGCTTCCTTGAAAAAAGACAGCTGAAATCTCCTTACCTCAAGGGCCCTTGGGCAGCATTTCACTTAAACATATATTTATCATTCACTGATTCCCAAGGTACTGAGTGCTGGGCAAGTGTGCAGGTACTTTTGCCAGTTTCAGAGCTGGCTCATTAAAAAAAAATGTGGAAATGAGCTGTGATTTGAATTGATTTATTGGGGGGTTTTTTTGGTGTATGTGTGTTGGGTATTTTGTGTGTAATTTTTTTTTATTTTTTTTGTTTACATTAAGAACGAGGTAGAGCTTCTCTCGTCACAAACCAGGAAGAAATGACAGAAATGAGATCTAACTATGCCATCTAGAATACTATTTTTGACCATAACGCAAAGATTTTAATTTTTTTTTTTTTCCACAGATGATGTGAGTCCAAGGGGGAAAACCTTCAATGTTTCCTAAAAAAGAATTATGTGTTTTAACAAATGTATCTGGGAACAGTTTACTCTTGAGACAGAATTTCCCTTTGCTCTCTCTCCCTACATAGAGTCTTTAATTGAAACCTAAACAATGCCTTACTCACTTCAGTTCGAAAGAAAGAAAGAAAAAGAAAGAGAGAGAAACAGAGAAAGAGAGGAAGGAAGGAAAGAAGGAAGGAAGGAAGGGGGAGGAGGGGATGTGTATAGTGGTGAGAGGTCTGAAAGGATGCTGAGCCCTAAAATACTGCATCTAACATCCTCCTGCTGCTTATTCTGCACTTTGATTATGTGAGCATCCTGTTCCTCTTTCTAATCCCACTAAACTGTGCATCTCATTGATTTCCCATGGCAGCAAAGTCAACACATGCTGCTTAAAGACTTATTCCCTTTTATATATTGTTTTAATTTTGCTGCCAGTCATTTTCATTGACCATTGCTTTTGGATCGTAAGGCTGAAAGAGGCAAAGTATGGAATCTTCTTGGTTGTAAGTCACTTATTTACTCACTAATCCCCTGCTTTTCTGTCTCTTCTTAATTTTTTTTTTTCTGTTAGATTTTTTCTTTTGCTCGCAAATGAAAGTTAGTGAGACTTGGAGTATGTGGATGACACCATCCCTCTCTGTTGGAACAACATAGCCGGCACATTTCAGCGGCACTTCAGCTCACAGAGCTCCTCCTGGTGAGGTCCCACACTTGCTTCTCCAACATATCTGTGAGTGGGAAGAAGCTTCCCAGCTGCAGCAGCATAGCTGTGTCCCAATCATGTAAATCCACAGGGTAAATGTTGTTACCTTGAAGACATTATTTCAGGAGATGGATATCTGAAAGATGAAAAACAGCATCAAGATGCAAAAGGTGAAAATGAACTTTTGGATATTACGGAAATTAGGGAGAAAGAATAAGAATCTCTCTAGCTGAGAAGCCTGGATGAGAATCTATCAGGCAGCTGCATTATCAATCTTATTATATTAAGCATAAGTGTAAACACTGAAAAATTCATGAAGCAGAATGAAACAGTAAAGCCTAGTTAAAACCCAGAGCTCCAGTGTGATATATGCGGTGCTGACAGAATAAAGTGAAAGGAAAGAAGGAGAAGGAGCAAGGGCAGTTTTGTATGCTTTTTCCTTTACGGATTTTTTAAGATCATTTGCATTCATGAAGTTCAAGTGCTGTAAAGTGAATCTGTGCATATTGCACAGGGCATATCTCACTGATTCACCCTGGTAGTTTGTCTCTCTCTGCTCTTGGCCCCAGGGAGTGTTTCCTTTGGTCAGACTGTTCAAAAGTACAGCCCTGGCTGGTATCAGATGAGGGCTAGACTTGCCAAAAGTTAAGAGTATGGGGAGAGAATTTCAACATCAGATGAGGGAGTCAGACTTGGCTGGGTACTCTTGGGAATGAAGCCATGAAAGTGACAGTGTGGCCACTGGTAGGAATTGAACTCCTTTGTTGCAATGGGCTTTACTGGACATGTGAAGGCATTTCAGACTCAGTTCAGAGCTCTCTGCAAAGTTTAGTTGTGTATGTGCAAAAATTCCACGCTTTTTACCTTAATGCATGTATTGTAGCTGCACGTGATGAGCATCACATGGATATTACAATGTGAGAGCTGTTTAACTGATGGACATACTACCCATGAGCTGCTGAGGATGGCACCTTTGCAGGTCTGGGAGTGTGTGTGTGGGCACATCAGTGTGCAAGAAGATTCATCTCCAGTTTCTCTCTGTGCATTTGCTACTGGGATTTGGTAACAAAAGCAGGTAAAAACTTTCCACTCTCTGTGGATGTGCAGACAATACCAGCAAAAAGGAGAGGGATTTGAGCTTTGAATCCATACACGTAAAACGAGCGGAGGGCCTTTTATTACTGAGACTTTAAAGAAAGCTCTGCATAGAGAAAGGGGAGGAAGTAAAAGGAAAGAACCAACAAGAGGTTGTGTGGAATAAGACAACTCACAGATAGAAATTTACAGAAAACTCAGTGAATAAGCAGAGAAAGAGGACAAATAAAAGTTATACTGGAAGTTACTGGGGCCAAAGAAGAGCCAAGTGTCTTGCTTTTGAGGACACATCTGAGGTAAAAGGACTTGCAATTTCCTCCAGTTTGGGGTGTTCAAAGCACCAGACCTTTTGCTTTTTGTGTCCCATTTTCCGTCCTCTCATTTGGGCTGTTCTTTACTATTGCCCTTGAGGTACCAATGGACATGGCACAGCAGTCTGTCCCCTTTACTTTAGGTGGAGAGAAGGAAACCTCTGACGGTCTTTTACCTGTCCTCTCCTCCTGTCCCATGAAACAAGGCTTAACCTAGGCTATATAAATGCGGACAGAGAGATATCCTCCTGCCAGGGCTTTGTTTAGGCTCCTAAATATACACTGGAACAGATTGTCCAGAGAGATTGTGGAGTCTCCCCCACTGAAGAGATTCCAGAACCATCTGGATGCAATCCTGTGCAATGTGCTCTAGGATGACCCTGCTAGAGCAGGAAGGTTGGACCAGATGACCTACCCTGGTCCTTTCCAATCTGACTGATTCTCTTATTCTGTGGAGTATTGGAATGAAGAGATTTGGGGAAATCTAGTCCTCAGGAATCTACCAAGCCATTCCACCCTCATTCTTCAAATCCTCCATAAATATATAGTGCTGGGAGCAATTTTCCTCCTGAAGTACTACAGTGTTTGCTTTCTTCATTCCCCACAAGGCATTGTCCTCCCCAGCTCTGCAGGCCAAAGTGAACCTTCTATGCTCAAATCAGAATGCCTTCCTTCTCCCTGAACTGCAGAACTAGAGGATGAGGTGGAGAAGACAGTCCTGCATGCAGGGAAACAACAGGATTTTTTGGGTGTAGACAAAGAATATTTTTTCCTTTTTTTCCCACTAAAGCTGCAGTGCAAAGATTTGGACACTTTATTTAAGTTATTTAGTGGTATGAGTGTTGATATAGGGTTTATGGCATTTGGTTTTTCATTGTTGTGTTAGAAGGTCTATGTGAGACACTGAGGATTGAAAATCATCTTTCTCGTCTACCCTAAATTGAAAATTCTGGATTGCACAGTGGAGGGAACTTGTTGAGGCAGTCAATCAATCAATCAATCAATCAATCAATCAATCAATCAATCAGTCTCAGAGTACCTGTTGGGTAAGGACATTTCTTTTGATCTACACAGAACTAAAAGTTGATCCAAACCCACAGGCTACTGCACTTCAAGCCCCAAGAACAAAGTGACAAACAACAAAAGTTCTAAAAACAAAGCAAAGGACAAAACCAGTAGTTAACTTCTGATGACAGCCATGTAATTTTAACAGGTATGTGTGAATAAACACAGATATACATGGAAGCAGACACAGACAGACATTCACAATGTATTTGATTTATTCCCCTTACAGAACAGCTTATCTCAAAGCCAATGTTAAAAACTAGAAAAAGCTGACTAAGTCCCTCGAAGAAATCCTATTTAAGACTGATACTGATGCATTTTGATAATTTGTCTTTATATGTGGTATGATAAAGAAATGGAACAATTCAGGGTGTTCATCTGACTTTTCCACCAGGTGGACTTGTGCTGCATGACCAAGCCCTAAATTCTCTACAAGGTGAGAAGCAGCTATAAATTGTACTGACTAAATAAGTAGGAGTTAAGCTTCATTGACTGAGCTTAATCTAGAATAAAATGTCAGCAATACTGGTACCATTTTATTATAAACAAGAGGACTTCCACTGTACATAGGGCTCAACTCAGACATCTATGTGAGCTCTGAAAATAATGTGCATATTTTCCAAGTAAAAATGAAATCTATTTACATGCTATGACATCTTTATTTGCAAATCACCAAGAAATCCACTGATTTGAAGGCTGTAAGTGTGAAATAATTGTCCGCTTAACACAGCTGACATTTGTAGACCTTTTTCAGCTTTCATTTGGCTGAGGGATAGTGCAATTTTAAAGGGTTAAAAACCTAATTTGATCTCTTTTGAACTCCTTTCAAGTAGTAGGACCTTCTTCACTGATTTTTTTTTTTTAGTTATTACACTGACTACATGATGTACATCCAGCCTCCAATGACATTGTAGGAAGGAGCATCTCTGTTTTTCTCAGGCTTTTTTCTGTACTTTATCTAGAATTTTACAACTCATGTCAATCGTTTAAGTTGTTCAAAGGGACAGCCACTGACTTTATATCAAAGTATTTTGATAGCTTCACCATGGGAGCTTTCATTTTTATTCACATTCTTTAAAGATAACTTATTGTGGAGAAAGCCTCATGGTGAGAAAAGTGTGCTATTTAATGCTGAATAATTGCTACACAATTTTCTGTCCACATTTTTACACATTGAGCTAGTCCTTGCACATACCCATGCCCACATAGATAAGCACATTTACTCAGTGTTTTCAGACATCTGAACAAATAAATCAGAGACAATTTTTCCTTGATATTCATGATAGGCAGTGGAAATGTGCTCGGCTGAGTTCAGCCATCTCAGGCTGCAAAGACGTATGAATTAAGGACTCTCTCATCCAAGCCCCATCCAGCTGTGGGGAGAGGGGACACATTCCTCAGCTGCTTCAAGGAACAAGAATATATTGCTATGAACTATGCTCTTTATGAGACACAGTCAGAATTCTTACACTGTCTTCAAATGAGATTTAGAAATGGGAGAACCCATATTTTTAGTAATCTTAAGGTTTTTTGATTTAATAGTCCTCTGGAATTCTTTCATTTTTGCTAACATGAAAAATTTTTAACTAACCTTCCCCTAAGAAATTGCCTTACAGTTCCAAATTCCTTGAGATGATGTATGCTCTGGAAATTCTGCTGTGCTCTGTCTGCAGGCTCAGGAGTATGCACAGGTAACTGATATATTTCCTAAGTGATATGATAAGTCACTGCCCTCCCAGAGTTTTCTGCATCCAGGCTTGACACAGCAAGCAACTTCAACTGAAGTCACCAACATCAAAACACGCTGCACAATTTTGTTGTTTCTCCTTACTTCTACCCAATCTTGAGGAAAAAAAAGTTTTATTTGCCCCTCTTGTGAATTATTAAATATTTTACAGTTCCAAACTCCTCCTTTCCCCCCATAATAAATGTGAAAGATGTGAAAGATGTGAAAGATATATTATAAAATGTTTTGGATAACAGTTTTTGACACCACTGCAAACAGTAACAAAGAAAATCCTTCAGTCTTGCTGAATTCCAAGTCATGTATCCGTTCTGGTTTTACTCAAGCTAGTTCACCAATTATGGGGAGATAATGTGAAAGACATTACATCGCTACTGACCCTGGTTTTCCATTAGTTTGCAAATTGCAAACATTCTGATTTAGTAGCAGTTTATATTCACTTCGTAGGGGTGTAAAATTGCAGTCTCACTGGCTTGAAGGAAGATTAATTCATACCAGCCAGGGATTTGGCCCTTAATGTACTTAGATGTACTTTTGGTAATGAACAAATTGATTCTGATAATAACAGAATCAACCCAAATTGCACAAGAAGCTCTTAAGGCCAAGACCTTAGTAAGATTCAGAAAAAAAGATTGAACATTTATGTAGATAATAAGTTTATATGGAGTCAGTCTGTGTGTTAACCTCCACCATGCCAAACCTACCCTCCTCTAGATTTTTTGACGGCTTGACCCAACTCTGATTTCCCTTAAAAGGAGCTGCTGGTGTGAGATATTGAGGAACACGACAATATTACAATATCAGCACCATTGCCAGTGGATAAGGTGTACTATGGTGTCTTTGAACATGATTAAGTCACCAAGCACAGCTGACAAGACCACAAGCTCAGATGCTGAACAGCCACCTTTGTGCCCCAGGCCCCGTTCAGCTTGGGTAGTTACATTTTTCCTACTAGATCTGACAGATGTGTGAAAGGGATGGTGTTTTTCACTCTGCCTGGGTCTTTGTTCCAAGTTGCTGATGTTTCAAGTGGAGTTCAGGGGCTCCCAGGACTTTCCTGGAGACACTCAATTTCAAAGTAATTCAGGTGTGACTGCACTGAGCCTAAGCTCCATGAGAGAAAGGCAGAAAAGGATGATTCTTGCATGTAGTATAAAGACACTACAAAATATAGCGCAATAGATGTTAACACACACATGTGAGGTCCCCATGGAGTCTGATTCGGTTATTGAATTTTATACTGGGCTACGTTTCAGTCTGTTACTAGCTTATTGTTTGAGCAGGCATAAATTCCTTGAAAAATCATTTTGATTTTTGCATCTGACAAGTAACTCTTGTATATCTGTTATTTCTTTCTCTGTTTTCATTCATATTTTTCTTGCAATGATGCTCATCCTTTTATTCCCAACATGCTGACAAGCACTGATGTTTAAGTTCAGACAGAAATCACAGCTGAACACAGCAGTCCACACTTTCATTTTAACCATGATCGGGGAGAACAAGATTGCAGCAGAACCTTAATTTCCCTTGTTAGATGTGTTGCATTTGGGGCTGATGAAGTTCACAGTAAATCTGTCTTAAATGAGCCTTACCCAATATATTATCTATCAAAGCAACATAATGAACATCTGGTGGGGATTGTGGTATGTCTGCAGTGAGGCAGCAACTATTACACTGCTGAGGTGATGTGCATTGTGCTTGGTGAGTTCAGCCACAAGAAAGTAGAATCAGGCTTTCACCGAGCTTTCCTCCACACTTATCCAGGACAGAGACCCAGCCTGCCTGAGGGCCCAAAAGGCTGTGCAGAGTGCACTGGGAATTCCAATACTTCAGCCTGCCAAGCTGTCAAGCAGCTGTATACCCTTTGCTGAATCTCTTGAAAAATAAGGGTCTTTGCTGAAGTACAATCACAAAGAGGATTCACTTTTATGATCTGCCATGACAACTGATGCCCATTGACTTGAGAAAAGATGTTTCCTTCTGACTCTGAGACATGTACCACAATTAACAGGTAAGCCTGGATTCAGAGACACATAGTGTTTTGTCACCCACTGCTATGCTGACCGTGACAGAAGATCTGCAGGGTTGGTAAGGCCTTCAGTGAGAGATGCAGAGCTGCTCTGGCTTTCTGAAGGCTTGAAAACACATAGGCAGTTTGTGAACAACTTAAGAATGTGAAAATGACTGCACCGAGTGAAAATAAAAGAAGTACTTCCAGGGTAAAATGTGGTGAGAATAGATAACTCATAGCATAAGGGATCGGTCACTGTCACCTCTTTCTAACAGATCTTCAAGAGAGGAGGAGAGTGAACGTCTTTCGAAGCAGACATGTGGGACAATTAGGCTCTCTCTTAAGTGAATGTAGGAATGGAAAACAGTCAGTGGTCAGCAGACCATAGCAGCAGTCTGTACAGATTAAGGCACTGAGAAGAAATGCTTCCTGCTAAAATGAATAAGGAATACAAACAGACAGCACAGCTACTCTGAATTCTAACAGACAACCAGACTCTTACAAACTGGTTGTGTGTGCAGGGAGTGTGTGCATATGTGTGTCTGTCTGTCTTTGTTTTCCATTCGTGATGGCAATGACCCAGACTCCAACAGTACCCAGACATCATTTTAGAAGCAATGTTATAATCTGGATAGACAAGGTCTCTAAGCTTTTAATTCATTGGCTGTAAAGCATCTGAATAGCAGCCCAAACAACTTGGCTAAAAGTCTCACAGGGAAGGAAAAGTTCATGCACTTGATGAACCAGTTCATGAGGTATCAATCCCTCTCTCCCCTTGCCAGGGATCATGTTTCTCTTTAGTATTCAGTCTAATCTTACACTGATTCCTGTATTTCCTTTCCAAGACACATCCACAGAATTTTCTGTCAAAGATGAGACATGCAGAGCTTTAAAGAATGGATTTTAAGGACTTTGTTTTCTTCAACTGAATAGATTTAGGGATTTTCATGAGTGCTGGAGAGCTGAAACTGCCTCTGTCATGGAGATCATGGAGTCCAAACACCTGTCAGTGCCAGACCTGGAAATATGATCTGTTCTTGATAAACAGCAGGGTGGAGGGAGTTGATTTCTTCTTCCAGGTTCTCTCCATTGTAATGCATCTTACTCATGTCATTTTAAGGTCTGAGGCACATTGCCAAATTTCTGGAGTTCAAAAGGAAGAAGTCTGAGGTTTCCTTTAATTTGCTAAAGGCTGTCTACTTCTAATCTAATAGAACACAGATATGTGATGGGGTTTATACAACTCCAATTTGTCTGATTTGCAGACAAAGCAGGATACAGCTGGGACGAAAATGAGCTGTAGGGAATTGTGAATTTCCCAGGGAAAATGCCTGGGGAAGAGTTCATCTCCAGTTGGAGACAGATTGCCAAAAAGAGACTTTGGCATCAAAGGTGGGGCAGGAAAGATTTCCCCTCTCACCGTAGGACTTTAGAATAGGATCTAGACCAGAAATCATTCCCTGGGTTAAGGAAGGCTGACTGTGCTTGTTGGACCATCTCACAGATCCACAGAAAACAGCACCGTTACCACTCAGTGCTACCCATGGGTAACACTCATGGGTAGCACTCAAACGACCTTCCCATCACAGTTTTCCCTGCTGAAAGGCCATTTCCCAGCAATTGCTGAATCATCAGCTCCAGTTTACTAGAAAAACTGTTTGCTTAGTAGAAAGGACCCTGTGGCAATTTAAGTTCGTGTCCTGAATGGAGTTTTTATTCCCCCTTATTTCTCAGTTTCTAAATAGATATTGTTAAGTCTCACATTTAAATTCTGTTAAATTGAGAGGTGGAATGGGTGTAAGTGCTGGTTTATGCACAAATCTGTATGAGGCAGAACAACCCACTCTATTATGCCAAGTATATGTGTGACCAAACTGTACCCCATCCAAAGACATTTCTTAGATGCGGGAAATTCCAGGGACTGCCTCACAACAACCCTTCATAACACAGATTTCTCCCCAAACCATGCCTCGTTCAACCCACGTCTACATAAATTCACATCCTATTCCAAGTGCAGTGTCTATTTACTTATGATACAAAGGAATTTGTCCTCTTTATAGTCAGGCAAATTAAGGGGGAAATAAAACTTAATTGTTCCAGAGTGTTTTCTGCCTCTGATATTCAGTTGTAACATCAGGGATAATATAATTAATGTAGGTAATGAACGGATATGGAAAACAGACAACTCTACAGACTCATTGTGTTGGTGTTCACTAATCAGTTTTGTGGATTAGTTGTCTCTGAAGTGTCTGTCTCTCAATGAATGGCTCACTGAGGACCACTCTTCCCTAAAAAGGTCTGGTTTAGTATAGTTCTAGTAGTGGACATACAGCTTGTGTAGCCAAAATAATTCTTTTCCTGATAGTAAAAGCATTTCCATAATTGACATGAGATCTACCGAAAAAAGGGCTCTTTTGTTATAGTGGGTTGCATCTGCGCAGGGAGTTCTAACATTCAGACTCTACAAAGTTGAATCATCCTGTTTTGACTATGACTGAATGGGCCACCTCTCAATGTCAGCTCAGGAGAATCCCACTGGTACTTGTTATGCAGGAAATTTCAACTGTGAAGTTAAAACATAATTTTAAAAATCTCCTTTATTTGAACAGAAATGTAGTGACTCCCCTTTCATGATTTTCTCATCCCCTTAGGGTATGTTTAGTGACCAGTGAAACGAGTTTCATTATCTCAAATTTTTGCTTCTTTTTTGTTTGAACTGATACACCAGTACACTGATGATGGTATCCTTTGGCCCAAGGCTGACATCACCTACTGATTGCTCTTGGTCTACTCTGTGCTGCATTTGCAAGTCTCCTCATAAGTATAAAAAGGGAATTCTGCTCCTGAATTTGAGGGAATTAAGGAATCATACTGTCTGGTGGATCCCACTCATATGGTTCACTATTTCCATTGACACACTTGATTCGATTTTGCCAGAACAACAGAAAACTCTGAGAATTCAGGTCTCAGAATTTTTCCAGCCATACAGAAGATCAAAGAAATTCTCCATGACTTATGTTTCCCTCTGTTAATCCTACCACTGTAGAATTCACAGGTGAATGGTGGCAGAATGGCTGAAGTAAATCCACTTTTAGGTCAAAGTGGAGTTGACTTGACTCAGATTTGAACTAAGCCCCATTCTAGTTGTCAGGTTCTAAGAAGGTTCTTTTGTCTGATGAGACAAAAGATGGCCAGCTGGGATGTTTCTGTCACTGACTACGGATGTGGTTGTTCCTTAATCACTGTTGAAGAACAAAAATCACGTAAACTTTAAGTCATGGACTCTGAGACAGCCAAGGAGACAGCTCTTACTGACCTGGTTGGACTGCCAAGATACTGGAGCTGCTGGGAACAGATCCAAGCTCTGTTGAGTCAGAGCCCAAAACATGCTCCTTTCCTCCACCTAGTTTAACACTTATAAATATCACAACAGCTGCTGGATGAGGCACCTTGTGCAGAAAACAAGAAGTTAATTATATGTAGCCAATGAAGAGGTGTTACAGGCAAAGTTTGTCCTTCATGTTTTATAATGTTCACACCACAGTTAATGTGGGATGTTATTTCTGTTTTAAAACTTTACTTAGTATTGTAGCTGTGTGACACCAGCACTGTGTTTTCAGCAGGTGTAGCACAAGGACTCCAGGATATTTATACCTACAGTACATCGAGGCGGTGGAGTGCATTAAATTTCAACTCAGTGGAGATTTATTGTGTTAGAATGAACATTGCCTACAATAAAATAACTCACAGAGATATGAGGAAACATGCTCCTGGTACAAGAATTTGCATTTCATAGTTTGGGATTGTAACTGATACAGCAGGTGGCTTAATCTGGAGTCTTAGTTGTGTGACACTGCTGAAGGTCTTTTTTGCTTAAGATAGATATTGCCTGGACTGTGGAATAGCAGATCCAAGCTGGTGATGTTTGACTCTAAAGAAATGTAAGCAGTTCAACTGTTTTCACAGTAAATATTTACTAGAATACAACCCCTGAAGTTTTGTTTTGTTCATGAGTATTTGTATTTGCTTTCTAGTAAATGACTGTGAGGTGAGAACATGTGAGAACATTACATAAACAAATTTTAAACAAACATCAAATAATACATGTGCCTTAACACCTAATTTTGGAATACAGGAAATGGAAGCCTAGGAGGGATATTTGTAGACCCAGAGAACAGTGAAAATTCCATGTGATTTGTTACAAAGCATATAAAGCAAGTGTCTGTGTGTCAAATTATGCAGTTCGTTGAGATTAGGAAAGCAAAGTAAACATTTCTTCCTCTTTGGTCACAGGTTGCATAAAGACAACCTTCCTCTTTGTGTAAAGGCATTACTCTCTTCTTGAGTCTTTAAATTAGGAAAATTTAAATTGGCTCTGAGAGCCAAGAAAATGTCCATGACTTCTAGATAAAGATTAAATATGGTTTTTTTTTATTTCCAGAAACAAGACTGACCCACCATTTCTGTGCCATGATCATCTCTGTCTGGATCCCCAGCATCAGGAAAAAATTGTCTTTCATATTTCTATTGCTAATGTCAAGTGGAGCACCTCCTATGGACTTAAAAGGAATTGGGATTTAGGCTTTTGCAAATGATCAATATGTGGGTTTAGAAGGAACTATACTGCATTCAAACTATTTAGACACATTTGTATTTATATATATTTATTATATGGCAAGATCTCATTCAAAACAGGTCACTGGATGTGGAATATCACCGCAAGCCCCCCTGTGACTCCCATCCATACAGAAACATTCAGCAAAAAGCACCTGTTTGTTGGAAAGACCTCATCCCCCATCTGCTTGCCAGTCTCTGATGCTCAGAACAGTAAAATAGAGTAACAAACTGTGAATAAGATTGAAAAAAAAAGAAAAAAAATATGTTCCCAGCAGGCAAAATACTGCTGACATTTTTAATAATAATGAAACATAAGACGACAGTAGGGCAAAACTGAAATTCATTTTGCATGTCAAAGAATTGGTTGCATTTAATTTGTTTGGGATATTTTACTAGGGTTCTATTTCTTAGGGAGTAAGTTCAAGGTTATGAAAAGTTTTGCTAGGACTAAGTACTCGTAAGGCTTTGAGACGAAAGGGAATAAAGCAGAGGAAGGTCTTCAACTCCTTTTTGATTGATGAAGTCTTTTGTGAAAAATCCCCTTTTTCCTTTTCAGTTTAGCTTTGAATTCATATTTCAGAAACTAAGATGGAGCAGTATGAAAAATGATACTGTGACACCTATTCTTTCTTAGAGTCCTAGCTCACCTTTATTCCAGACTTGTTGAATTTATCTAAATGGTTCCCAAACTCTATAGCAGGACTTAAATGTCTGCAGTCTTGAGCTGAATTTGACTTTGCTTCTTGCGTAATTATTGCCTTGAAACCACCTGATTTGGGTCAAATCTGTAAAAGAGTAGCTTCATTTGGGCTTCTGATATGAAAAATCAGTAACAGGGGAACTTCAAAAGCTTCTGAAAGGCCATGATAAGCCTCTGAATTATGGGAGGTTTATTAAGGAATTTCATGGGGGTTCTCACATGTCCATGCATTGGAAGGACAGGAACAAATGAGCCCTGGGGAACGGGAAACAGAGCAATCTCCAGGCACAGCATCACTTTCCCTGTGTGGACAGATGTTGGGCTGTGTCTTGGACTTGCTCTCAGCCACACAGCAGCAAGGGTGTGAGGTGGCTGGGGGGGAACTACCATGGGTGGGTGCATGAGGTATCACAGTTTTGGCCCTCTGGACCTCCTGCATCTGCATTTTCTCCACTAGGTGTCTGTGTGTCCTCTCCAGAGCCTCCAGCTGCAACTGAGAAAGTCTTGAAAAGCAACATTCTTCCTTCAATTTTGAAGGAAAACACTAGTTCAGCAACACTGCTCCCTTTCATGGGTGCAATTCCACACCTATATTCAGGAGTGGTGTGGTTAAAAATAGCTCTTCACTTTCCAGAATTATTCCTTTTCCTATTTTTAAAGGAAAAGAAACAAAAGATATTTCCCTCTCACCCCCCAGTCCCCTAAACCTTCACAATCGCTGAATGAAAATTGCCTTAGCTTTTACTTGAAAAAAAACCCCAAAACAAATAATTTCAACTTTTTAAAGTTCAAAGAGAATGTTTCATAGTGGAAACTTTCAATCCATATGGTTAATATGACCCAGTATTCCTCCATCCCCATTTTTTTTCAGTTTGTGGAAAATGAAACAAAGCAATCAACCTCCTGCTTTTCCAAAGATACACAAACACCAAAATAAACAAGAACCAAAATCAGAATAGTTTGACTGTTGTGAGGAAACAACCAAGTTGAAATGCATATGTTTCCTCTCACATGAGATTTATCGGACTATCTGCCATTAAATACAGCCCTATATGGGACAAGCAGGATGGTGCAGTGTGAAGGTTAACCATGACATAACCCATGGAGGATACTTTGCTTCTCTTTATCTGCTCCACAGAAAACCAGAGGGTAATCACAGCTCGTAGAAGTGGGAGCACTCTCAGGCTGCTCCAGAGCTGTGCAGCTGGCCCTGCACAACATCCTCACAGACTAGAGAAATTCAAATGACAAGTTTAGACTATTTTAGTTATTGTAACTCATGCTTAGTCAGTGTGCATTCAGCAGAAATTTATGAAGTTTTTATTTTCAAATGAGATAGGAGAGCAAAATTTACACTGGTATAACTCCAGAAACATTAATCAAGGAACGAATTCATCTTCTAACTCTTTTTGTGTGACTAATCTAGGAAGAAAATAACTGTAGTAAGGTTTGATGACTTGTAAACATGTGTCTGTTCATTTAAATTGCATCCACACAACACATACAGAAATGTTGTTTGTTTGTTTGTTTTTAATTTAAAAAGTCTTACTGTATTGTGGTGAATTTTTAAAAAGCAGAAATAACTAATGTCATGAAAACTGTAAGTGTGGAAAATCAATGAACAGCAAAGTGCAATAAATCTTTTCTCCAAATAAGTTCACCTCTCTTGATTTTGTTTTCTCTTATGCTGGCTGCAATTTCAAGTGTAACTACTGAATAACAAAGTTACTTCATAGGCTCTTTTATAAATCAGAACAGAATATGACCCATTAGCTAAGTGGAAAAGATATTGACATTTCCTTTATGATACAAGGGAAAGAATTTGAAAAATATAGTACATGATAGAGGTAATTTTTATCCAAAGGTCAGAAATGCAGCTACTGAATTCTCAGCTACTGAAAGTTCTGAAGTAATACAACTATAATATTGTCTATTTGAGAATAGACTCTGTGATTAAAGAGAAAGTATTTTGGAAAATTAATTCTCAAAGTGTGAGTGATGCTGGAAGAGATTTTCTGGTTTTCCCAAAGAGCTGAGTGATTAATGAAACAAAATTATTCTCTTGTTAATCAGTGGGAGTCCTAAAAAGAGATAGCCCAGATTAACTCACAACTCATTTTGAGTGTTGAAAAATCTGTGCAGACGTTAGTCTGAGAGTAGGTATTTAAAAGAGAGAATTAATCTCTTCTCAAATCAGTGGAAGTTTCTCATCAAAGACAGGAAGGACATTTTAATGTTAAGTGAGTAAAGAAGACACCCCCCCCCAAAAAAAAATCCAGAGATGGAATTATTTGCAGAAAATACTAGCAAGTGGTTTTGAATAATGAATGCATTCAAGGAACTAACGATCCTTCATGGACAAAGCTGTCATCCATGGCATTCCTGGGCAAATTGGTGACATCAATATGTGGAGATCAATTGATGTTATTTGAATTAATTAGAAAAAGTATTCTTCACATCTTTTAGGAAAGATATTTAAAAAATGTTGATTGAAGATTTTAGTGAAAAAGAAAAAACAAATCCAAACTCCTGTGTAATTCTTACTTACATAGTTTGATTTTATTGGAATTTGATCAAAGTGAATCATAACTAAAGTGATAGAAGAAAATCAACTAAATTATGAAAACTGAGCAGATGATAAGGTGCAGCTTGGTTTTCAGTTGTCAATTGGAAATGACAGCGAAAGATTAATACTAAAAAGTGCTTTGTATCAGTAAGCTGGATGGAGCCAGCATGTATCTTTTGATGTTCACATAATTATTTTTTTAACATTGCTTTTTTTTTTTTACTGAATTTTTGGTAATGACCTCTTGCTACAGCATGAAGACACAAATAAATGTTTCCCGGATGCTTTCTGCCCTCCTATCCAAATCCCATACTAAGAAATCACAGGTTAGCCCCCGTGTAAGTCAAACCTGTGGATCCACACAGCAGAAAGACACATTCTTGTGTTTGGGTGGAAACTCTGTGGCTGCACCTGGGAGATGCACAGGGCAGCCCTCACACCATGCTGTGACATCACTTGATGAAAGAGTCAGAACCATTTTCTAATATTAGAACTATTGCAAGGAACCAAATTATTTTATTCTAGGCTTAAGAGCAATGGATGGAGGTGAAATAGTCATTGGACTGGAAGCTGGTGTTTGGCTGGAGACCAATACTCTTGACTCCTTTACACCCACACGAGCAAAAAGAAGGTAGAATCAGCAATTACACTTGCAAAAAGACACACAGATACTCACTGCTGCAAAGAAAGCACAGCTTCACTGCGTGATAGGAAAATCATTAGCTGAACCATTTGAAGAGGAAGGAATAAAAAGAAGAATGAGAAGGAAAATTGAGAGCTTTTTTAATTTTAGGAATCGACAAATCAGGAAAAACAATGACTTTGGCTAAAACCTGATTCTAGTTTAATGTGCAAGGGAGGCAGTTAATTTTTTTCAAAGAAATTTATAGTTAACATTGAAAAAGGGAAACAGATGGCAATCAATAACCCTGGGAAATTGTGATGTGCAGAAAAAAAATAACAGGAGGCTACAAACATTAGAGAAAAATCCATGCCTGAAGTCATACAGACTTCTACCTTGTCAGTTATATTAGGAACCCAAATCCTGCAAAAGATAATACTTTTATTGGTAGAGAGAGATAATGAAACTCTTTTTGGTACAGAGAAAGCCAAATATTTTTACAGACTACTTTTGTCCGGTAGCTGGAAAAATAAAGGTGATGAACTTATCACACAAAGATGAAGAATTTTCAATGCATGAATAAAATGAGGATGTTAGGCAATTTCTTGTAGAGAATATTTTCTGTCTGATAACAGTCTAAGAGTTAAAAAAAAAAAAGACAAAAACCCAGAAAAAAAAATTATAGCAAAGGAGCATCTGTCTACCTGATTTTATCTTTAGCTCGCTCGGGAAACTGCAGAAGGGAAAGACAGTGCTAATGCTGGACTGATACTGAAAACCAAACCAAAGCACAACAAAATAAAAAATCCCAAATGTGGCAAACTGGTAGATGAAATGAAGTAGCAGCTAAGGTTATTGGCCCGCTTAGCTAACCTCATATGGCTCCCAGGAACAGTGGTGGAAGGGCTATACTAGGTTTTCAGGCAATAAATACTGAAAAGACAGGAATTTAATTGCCCACAAATAAAGTAGATTTCTGCTAAATTTTAGGGTCTTAAAGATTGTCTGATAGGAAGTCAGCATGCAGTGAAAGAAGTGGGGAATAAAATCTAACATTTTCTTTTTAGGTGGCATAAACAAAAATACTTGCAAGAGGATGAGAACTCTGACAACAAGGAGGCCCCTTCATCACCACAGACAAAAGTCAAACAACAACCAACATTCGAAAGTTTGAAGAAAAATTTGGAGAATGTAAAGCATTTTTTATTTAGACAAGATGGTTACAGATACTGAAAGCTTTGATGAGTACATCATCAGCTCCATTTGGAAATCTGCAGTGAATTCTTTTCTAAAAAAGATCAGAAAAATTTGAGTGCTGCATGACTTTGGGCAAGATTCTACTCACGTGCACTTGTTTGTGAGTAGGTGGAAATCTGGTTTTGCTTTTTATAAACTGTATTCACAAAGAGGAAAAAAATGAGATATTAAGAACCTCTTTTGCCTGGAGGAGAGAAGCACAACAAGAAGCAAAGGCTAAAGCTGAATTAAGACTCAAAAAAAGCTTTTCAGAATACATGATAATGGTGATTAACTACTGGAACAAAGTACAAGAAAAAGGATAGAGACAAAATCTCTTCAGATTTTACAGCAAAGTCTGAAAGCTCTTATAGCAGACAAGATTTAATCTAAGACAAAGAATGCTTTAGTCGAATACAATTTATTGGACTCAGGGCTAGATAATTGGGTGGCCTGACATATTTCAGTAAGAAAACAGAGATCTCTTTTAACCTCACTCTTGTGATTTTGTGAATTGGATTCAGCATGGCTCCTGTTGCAGTTTCACTTGATTCCAAATTAATTTTCAGTCAAGGGCTGGTTTTATTTTGAAAAAATTTATAAAATACAAACTGGTTAGGAACTTGATTTTCCTAGAATTTATCAGATCTTCACTTAATGTCTATCTTCTAGCTTCATCCAAGCTGACTGTAAACTTCTTGTCATCAGCCCTTGTTATACTGTCGTCTGGCTAGTAAAAAGTGTGTTTATTATCCAGAAATACTCCTTGTGCTTCTCTGTAAGTACTTTGTCACTTTTTACACTTCCCTTTTTTTACATTTTCAGTGCATATTAATGGGCATCTAAGTTACAAAATGGGGCATCTCAATGGGAGCAGGCATTTTGTCAGAGTATAGGTAATATACTCCAACCTAAAATATTGTCCTCCATTTTCCATTTGCTTGGTTTCTTGTGTTCTCATTTACAGCAGAGCAGAGTGCAGTGTAGGTACAAAACAACATTAGGTCAGATTTTTCCATACTTTTATATTAGCTGTAGCATCTGGCATCCTATTTCTATCAGCTTTACATAGCACAAATTAGTGCATTTATGCCATAGAAACTGCAGAGGTGCTTCCACTATGCTTTTATTCCTTCAAAACAAAATCTTAGTTTTCTGCTTCATATTGTCCAGGTATTCTGAATTTCCCCCTCCTTATGTTTTGCTATAGAAAATATACAGTGTAGTGATTTCTATTATCTCTTGATTTAAAACAAAATTATTGACTTTGCATTCCACATTTAATACTGCAAATATTCAGAGAGAGCTTATCTTCATTTCTCATGACTTCATATCACCTCTACTGCCTTTAGTGGATCTAGAATTATCATGACCTAGGAACTAAGTTCCTTGTGGTCTCAGATATTTGGTCCATTTACAGTTGTAATGTTTC
Source organism: Lepidothrix coronata (assembly GCF_001604755.1). Classification (NCBI taxonomy): domain Eukaryota; kingdom Metazoa; phylum Chordata; class Aves; order Passeriformes; family Pipridae; genus Lepidothrix; species Lepidothrix coronata. The sequence continues at coordinate 3,005,955 of NW_016690188.1, forward strand.
TACATTCCAGTTACTTAGTATATATTTAAAAGATAATGAGGCAAAACAATTGTGTGCAATGTGTTATCATGAAGTAACTCCCTCACTCTCATGGCCCACCCATCAGTTTGCTATAAGCTTCATCAGTTCCTTAAGAATGATGAATAGCGTTAAAATTTGCCATATTCCTTTCTGCCAGATGCTTTGAAAAGCCTGTTAAAAGTCTATAAAACAAGCAAAATAAGTTCAGTTACGCTCTGCACTTTTCGAGCACTGCTGCTAGCACAAAAAATTGATTGATTGTGCTTTGTGCTGGTCTAAATCTAGCCTGTTCACCTGCAAAACACTGCTCTCTTGTACTTTTTTGTTATCCTCAGCAACATTCACATAAAAACCAGTGAATGTTTTTTCTGGTACAGGGATTTCTCTGTAAGCCTAGTACTTTCTTGCCTCTTCTCCCCTCTGAGTGCTAATCTCATTAAAAGATTCCCTCCTTGCCTTAGTGGCATGTCCCCCAGCTGCTGACCAGAGTCCTGCTGCTCCTCTGTTGCTTCCCTGCAGAAAGCTGAAACGTGTCACGTCCTCCTTTGCACAGGGCTGTGCATGTAGGGACATGGGGGTTTGATGGCTCCCTCTCTTTACTGGGAACTCTCGCTGGCTGCATCAATGCACAGCACTCAGGGCAGTAATGCTGGGAAATGCAAGTGGATAGCTTGGAGCAGAGGCACAGCAGAAGCTTGGTAAATGGAAGTCTTGCTGTGGTGGTTGGTAGAAAAATGAAGCAGCTGTGATCATTTTTTTTTTTGGCAGGAAGGAACGTAAGGAATGCATTTGTCCCAGCTATAATTGCTGCAAGAAGTAAGGCTTGTAATCATGTTGAAAATTTTGAGGACAAACGATTTTCAGGAAACATGTAATGTAGAATCATTAAACCCCAAAGCTGTTTGGGTTAATATGAAGTTAATGGGAAACCAGTGGTGAATCCTGCCACAGATGTGGAGACTCTATGGAGACAAAACCTTTGCATCACTGCTGAAAGATGAGTGAATATTCAAGATACCTGGAAGAAAAGTGAAAGAGAGATTTTGGTACAGCTGAAGTGCTGGCCACAGGCTAAAAGGAGGAAGCCAATGTGAATAACAACAGTCTAACTTCTGGAGAATGAGACGAATGGGAGCTGGTGTACAAGGAAAGAAGGAATCCAGTAGCTTAATAATAGGCATTTGAACGAAGTAAAGAGAGAGGAGAGGATTGAATAAGAGTAAGAAATTTAAGGCAGTAGCAAAACACAAAAATAAATTTAAATTAGTCCATAAGAGAGCTGGTGGGGGTGTTGAAACTTAAGATGTTGATGGTGAAAAAGTGCAGCAAACATCTGAGTCTCAGTAAGCAAAGCCACCAGTTTGGTGACAGGAAGGTTATTATGAAGAGCTTTTGGGGCCTGAGCACTCCTGGGGAAGCAGAGGAAGAGCAATGTCCCAGGTGCAGGAAAGTTAAATTCAAAATTTAAGGAATAATAAACAGCCTTTGGAAAAGAGAAATTGTGATAGAGATTACAGAGAGCCACAGAACTTCTACAAACAGACAGTGAGCATATGGTGAAGGCATAAACAAGTTACTGAGCAAGATTAACCAACATGAGGAAGTATTGCTTCCAAGAGACATGCCACGTTCCTTGGAGTAGAAAAACCCTGAAGGTATTTTGCATGTCTGGGAAAATGTCTTGCATGTACCTGGCTGTACAAATAGTCATTCAGCAAAATCATAGAGTTATAGAATAGTTTGGGTTGGAAGGGGACTTTAGAGGTCGTCTATTACAATTCCCTGCAATGAGCAGGGACATCTTCAGCTACATCGGGTTGCTCAGAGCCCCATCCAACCCAACCCTGAATGTTTCCAGGGATGGGGAAAAATACCCAGTGCTTTCCCAGAGAAGTGTTCCCAGTGTAGGGTGAAAGGCAGTTTTGTACTGCCTGCTCTCTGTGGCCACGTACTGCTGCATGCAGCTCCAATACAGCTGCTGGTTGATGATTTGGTGTCTTCATCCTGGTTACCATGGCCAAACCCATTTCCCTTAGTGCTCCTGCTGCTGCAGGCAGCTCATTATGGTTGTTTTTTTCATAGTCTCATCCCACGTGGTCAGAAAGCTGCTGGTGTTTGTTGAGGGCTGAGCATCTTTGTCAAGGGAAAACTTTAAAGACTCCAGGACAGAAGAACATCTACTGTGGAAGAGGTGACTTTGCTTTAGGGATGGGATTGAGAGTTGACCTCAGGCAGAGAGCTTAGCTAGTCCTTAACAGGGATCCAGCAAGCCTATGTAGGTTCTCTTAAAGACTGTGAATAAGAGTAACACAAATGCCTTACAAACAAATAAAATGCAGTGACCAACAAGTAAAATGCCAGACAAACACTGTTGACAGCAATCACTGTCACTCCCAGTCCTCAGAAAATGCCTGAGCACACCTGTAACAGTGCCAGGGTTGTCCCTGCTTTCAAATAGTCCATAGAGGGTTAGTCTTTCCAGCAAGGGAGTGTTACAGTACAGTTTCATTTCCCTTCCACAGCCTGAGTGAGGCCGAAGGGTGCTGAAATGCTTCCCAAGGGGGTCATCAGCTTTCTGAAGACAGAAGGTAAAATGCTGCGACTTCAGCATATGTTTTGATAATCAGTGGAAGACTGTTATGTTGGGTGTAATGAAATGGGCATCTTATCAGCTGCTTGAACATATTTGGTCATCAGTTAGAAAAGTAAAATTTCAACAGCAGAGTTCAATGAACTTTCCATCTGTCTCTGGTCACTTGCGCAAAAATGCAAAAACCATAAAATCATAAATTAGTTTGGTTGTACAAATCTGATTGTATTTCTCTGCTCTCATTTCCATTAGTTTTTCCATGAATTCAGAATTTTTCAAGAAGTTACATGCAGCAGTCACTAGGGACATTTTCACACTGTTAGTTAAGCAGAGGCTTGAGTTCTGTCAAGATCAATTTATACATTAAGCCTCTGGCAAAATTTTTGCTCCAAATGGGAAATGCTCTTGAAGTCCAAGATTTAAGGTCAAAAGTACTCCTGCTTATACCTGCTCTCACTCCTCCAGTATTTTTCTCCAATTGAGAAATGGGGGATGAGAGGAGCCATGTGAGTCCTTCAGGGCTCCCATTTCTTTCACAATGCCACCCCTAAGGTAGCTCCTTGGTAGACAGTGCCTCTGGGGGCTTTGCAAGGTGGTTTGTTCCCAGAACTCCCAGGTCACTTTCTTGAGACTAGTTTTATGCAATAGCCTTATCCCAGATACCCAATGAGATTCAGCTATTTTTTTACATAACATTCCTTTTGTCAGGAAGTTTCTGTCTGCATCTGAAGTTGAGCTTAACAGCTACCTTATAAAGAAATTATAACAAGTATGCTGATTATAGAAAGATAATAATAAATACATAATTATAGATATAATATATAAAATAGAGATGTAATAAAAAATAACAATAATAAATAGTGGTAACATTCCCTATTGCTCCTCAGACACTCCATTCACCACTGAGATGCATTCTGCTCCCAAAAAACACAGCTGGCTCTTCATCTCTCAACAATGGGTACTTACTGACAGGTAAAAGAGGATTTTGGTTTTATCTAGATAGTATGAGGTATACAGCACAGAAAAGAAATCAGAGATTGATATCTGTACAAAGGCATTGTAAAAAGAAGAAAAGCAGGGCAATTATCCAGGATAAATATGTCACACACCCGTGCCAAAGCAGGGGGATGTAAGCACACCGTAAAAGTTCCATCTGATCAGAACTTCAAACGCTCGGTTCTGGTGCTAAAATTACCTTGAATAAGAATTGAATAGATAAAGGAATGGATCATTAGTGTTTGTGATGAGTGACTGGTGTTGCAGAAAGCCTCCATCTACATCAAAATGACATAATGATTTGTGCTCTCTTTCTGATGGTGTGCTCAGTAAATTTTTACTAAATGCAGGAAAACAAACACTTCCATCTGTCTCAGGCCATGGACTTATTCCCATGACTGTGAAAATGACAATTATTTCCAGTGCAACTTTTTTTCTGGGCACGGGTTGGGTTTGGGCAGTTTCTTTACACATTTTTGTAGGTAAGAAGTTCTAAACAGGGAAGGATTGCTTTGCTTTTCTCAGGGACTTGGATATGGAGTTAATGCCTAATCACATTAGTGATTTGATTCTCCTCAGTAATCAGTCCCCTGCTAAATGATGAAGACCTAATCCATCAGTCATTTTAGATTACTTTACATTCACATTTAAAGATAAAATTTAAAATAGTTATCACCTAATAAAAGAGAATTCTCAGTACAAGAAGAAGATACGAGAAGATATCTATCAAATGAAATGCTAGAAAATTGTCACTTCTAGATTATTTTTTTCCTATACATAGCCAGCATCAAATTCTGGGCATGTTCATATCTTATATCTCTGCTTTTTTATAAGCTGGGATGATCAGACAGACCATGCTGCAAAGTTGGAAGTTGGATCTGAAACCTTTGGAGGAATATTAGAACTGATATTCTGCTTCCAGCCTTAATCAACATCCTCAAAGATTCAGGAGATAGTATGAAACTAGGGTTTGTAGCTGCATCTTTCAGGAGTCTGTCCCAGTTCTGATCTCTTTATGCTGAGAACATCCTTAAAAGATACATCAAACAGCACAACATGAGTTCAAACAACTTTGCTTGTAACCACAATGAATCTGAAATGTACTGATGAAAGGTTTATTAATGCTGTGCAAGGTAGAGTGTCCTCCTATTAGCAGAGACCTTTTGAATCACTGAACAGGTCATCAAAGAGAAATCAGCATGGTAATTGGAATAATATTTTTAACCTAATTGAAATGGAGGTTAAATCATCACCTGAGTAGGGTCTTGGATAGTGACAATGAGACAAATAAAGCGGTAGTAATCAAAGCCACACCTTCCCTTCTGCTGTTGTGGGGAATTGGGATGTGTGGCTCAGGCTGAGACACACATTGGTACCTCCCTGGAATTTTCAGCTACAGTGACCCCAGTGGACTCCAGCCAAAAAGTGTGGACAAAACAATTTTCCCTGGGGAGAGACAAACCTCACAGTTTGTGTTTGTGGAGATGCTAGTACAGGAACAGTGAAAATTATGGCTCAGAATATGTACTGTGATACTTTTCTAGTGTGCAGAATCACACAGCTGAACCTAGAGAGTTTTCTAAGCCTTGATCATGCTGTCCTTTCTGACAGTGGAAGATATTTTCGGGGATAGGGGGTTGGGGATACTCACTAAAAATAATGAAACCCATGTACAGAACAGTCCAATGCTTCTGGGCCCCTTGGGTATGTTATCCCAGGGTTTTGACCCATCACTACAGAATTTCTACAGCCCCAACCATTCAACTGGTGATTTTTGCATCTCTCTAATACATGGTACTTTGTTTCACTTACGAGGTTGAAATTAATTTCTGTTCTTATTTCTAAGTCTGAAATAGAAGTTAGTGGTATTGCCTAGCATTCAGTAGCATGAAATACTTTGAAGTGCCTGACAATACTTTCTTCTGGCTAAATGTGTTCTGACCTTGCACCTCAGTTTTTGAGGCCTTTTTTTCTAAAGCCTTTGAAAGATGTAATTTTGTCCAACACATTTTGTTTAGAGCGGCTAACTCATGTACTGTAACTGTACCATCATTCCCAGGCATTGTTTGCTTTCTGCCTTTTATTCTGTAGGCATGAGTCATGTCCATGGCCCAGCATCTGACCTCTGTCTGCCTGATACTGCCTCCACTCTGATTTATTGTTACATTTTCAAGAACATATCTTCTCACTGTGTCCCAGGTTCTCACTTTCTCCTGAGTTCTTCTGGGTTTATCCTCCCATTTTGGAGGATCCTTGTGGTCACCCGTTGATATTACTGAGGAGCTGGTGGCAAAGCCATTTTGTTGGACTTCATATTTTTCTCCAGATTCTTGTCTGTCACAATGGCCAAAGCACTTTATATTAGGCCATTGATGGATTGATTTTATTATCTTTGCAGCTACCTTACATGTGTTTTGTCATCACTACACTCAGCTCTGATAGGCCACTATTCAGACACTTCTGCCTGATAGTATTACCCACTGAAAATGCTTCATTGACTTGTAAAGCACAGGTTTTCAGTTCTGAATGTACGCTTCAACTGCTAAACTCTCTGGAATAGAGATCTATTAGGCTATAAATGAAAGTTCATCACATGCTGACATTCATCCCCCTCTGCAAGTCAAATTGGCATTGGTAACACAGCAGATGTTCTTGTTTTGGATTCAAGGAAATCTAAGAAACACAAAAGTAAAAATTAAAAATCCATGTATAAGAAATTAACAACAACAACAACAACAAGCAGCAGTCATGCATAAATTTTTCAGAGTTCTGTTTGGTTGACCCCAGTTAAAAAAAATCATCAGTTACTACTTTTATGAGATAGAAAAATTCTCTGTGATGAATATTTACCAAAGTAAGTTGCACACACTCACCATCCAGTCTCCCACCCTGTTGCTAAAATAAATTCTGTTTAGGGTAAAAGAAATATGCAATAGATTGCTTCTTACACTGGGCAGGAATAAATAAATTCACCCTTCATCTTTGGTGGCATGGAGAGTTGAATGGCTTAAAGATCCTCTATGCAAATGGCTATGGCTAGACATGGTCCCCACAAGTGTACACCAAACTTAATCTAGAAAGGCTATTATTAGGCTGTTGCCAACAAGGCTGATACAAATCTTGATATAAAGAGTTTGCAAGGCCCCTGTTTAATTCCTGTTTAACACCTTGTCCTTGCATTTTTCCAGTTTTGCACCTGGCATCTTCTAGCTCATCCAACAGACAATCCAGATACTTGCACGTATAGATGTGTCAGTCCATGGATTAAGCAAGGAATTCATGACATACATGGCTGGAGAGGGGCTATGCAGAAACATATGACATGATGATGTATGAATGTACCTGCACCTGTTGACTCTAATGAGGAAGAACGGGCCTAACAGCTTTGTCCATCTGGAAAAACACTCCTTAAGCTCAGCAATCCTATCTGTGAACTTAGTTTACTTGCTCAGACTGCCTCCATATGGGGTATTATGACTACCAGCAGCTCTCTCTAACCAACAGAAGCTTAGATACAGCTAAAGTTGCTGTAAATCTCACACAATGATGCTTGCTTTGTTCTCCTTTTCACTTAATTTGCATAAGCCAGTTTAATCGCCTGCTGTGACATGTCTGAATCTTGGATGGTGAAATTCTCTGGCATGGCTGCATTCTGTGCTTCTTGAGTAAGGTTTTCCAAGAGCCCTGGGAATTTTGACTTAACATGGCTGCCTTTCAAGTTAGTTAAACATTTATCTATCCACTTGCCGATGTCTGTTTTTATCAATAACAATTATATATTTAGAAAATTCTGCATTTCACAGCCTTTAAAAAAAATCATATCTGGATTTAATAATATTAAAACAAAAGGGAAGTTGGTGAAAAAAATATTTGGACTGTGATGACTGGTACAATAGACAGTAAGAGCCCAGTAAGAGAGTTCAGTTTAGAGAATCTGAACCATGCTCGTAACACAACACAATTAAAAATGTTGTTAAAATATAAATATTTCATTCCATACACAAGGCAAAACTATTAGAAATCAACAGTGGTGGTTTTATCTAACATTTAAACTGCACATTGTGAAAAAAACCCTGTTCATTTTCGCTATTGAAGACATATCCTTACTCCTTGTAGTCCCGGACATTTCCTCCTCATTTTTGTTCTTTTGGGCATGTATAAAGGATTCACTGATAGCAATTTAATTATGGAGAAAAGTTATTTCACACTCTTCATGCAGATGCTCTCCTAATGGTCTCCTCTACATTTTTCTCCAGACTCTCTTCTGTTGCAAAACTGTGTAAGATCAGTCAGAAACGGGACTGATGACAGGGAGAACATTTAGCCCATTGTATCACCTCTCATGGAGCAGAGATTAACTAGCTGAACATTCAGACTTCTCCCAGTGGCACTCAGGCGGTATCTGAGATGTGGTGATTTATACAGCTGGTGAAACTCCTCGTATCTCAGTCGNAAGTGAGAGAATACATCATTCAGAAGAAGCATGAAATATTGAATCCTGAATTCTTGCAGATATTAAAGACTCCAAAATATCTATATACAAAAGTTAGTGTTGTAGACTAGTTCTTCCTCTGACTATGAGTAAGATTCAGAATACGATGTGAAATTTTTTGAGGTTTTTCCTTGAGGGCTAATTATGTACAGCAAAATTCTTCTTCCTGTCCATAAATGTTATTGCATCTGCTCAGAACAATTAAAATAGCCATTAAGTCCCTGCCCCTAGATATAGATGCATTTCATTAGTGGAAGAATAATGCTGCATATGGCCGTTATTTTATAGGATTTTTGATAAGAAGATTGATCAGTATTAATTATACAGGTGGCAACAACAAGGTATATAATGCTGCAAGAGTGTTGGGAAAAAACCCAAGTCCAGTGTTTCTTTAAGTGAGAACCAAGGAAGTGATGGATGTGATTTATACCACAACTGGAATAAATCATAGTGACTGTTTCAAAGACGTTGAAAACAAAGATGTCTGTCAGCATCCAATATTCATTCTTAACCTATGTCAAAAGGAAACAAACCCAACCCCCCAAATTAGAATCTTAATCTTTATTAAGTCTATGGAAAGATATCAATGAATAATAAAACTGTCTGCAAATCATGAGAACCAAGATATATCTGCAGCCAAAAATAGGTACTGGAGGATGAGAGAAATCTTCCTAAGTTTGCTCAGTGGTACTATTAGCTAATTAAAGGTAAGTAGTGTCAGATTGCTCCAGAACACTGTGTTAAGTTTGCAGAGCTTTTCTTAAGCAAGGCCACTTGACTTGAGAAAGACTAACTTGCTGGTGTAATACAGTTAATGGACTGGATTGCACTGACCTGCCCATTTTAAGGACAGTTTTCACCTTACAGGAGACTGGGGAAAAGTCTTGAATGGGCACAGTTAGTAGTAAATAAGTAAAGTGCAGGGAGGAGACTTTTTTTCTTTCTCTAACCTATGACATGAGTCTTGTCTTGCAAGGATCTGGAGCGCTATTAATAAAAGGTACTTTATCTGTGGTAGTTTCTAGCTGAAAAATCCTCCAAGAAAAACTGCTGGAAAAAAAACCTACAAATGAAGGATCCATAAAATTCCCTCCTGGGACCATTCTCTAGCTCTCTGGGCAATTAAACCAGAGATGAATTTGTTTAGAGAAGTCCTGCAACATGCTAATCCCAAAGTAAAACACTCCAAGAATTGTGGGCTATTATTGCAGCTGGTGAAATGATGGGCGCAGAACAGAAACTGAGATATCCCTTTCATTATTTTTGATAAAAATGGCACACTAAGCTGCTCCCAGAACTCATATTGCTTTTTCTTTTTCAGAAAATACTATAATGCCTATTATTCAGATTTCCTGGCTCATCCTGAGTGGTGTTTTGTTCTTGAACCCTTTGTAATAATAATAGAAAATAGAGAAAGTGGAATCCCATAATAGCACTAACTAGCAATAACCTCAATAACCAGCCACCACAGGCACCAAAACCTTTTTAATTGCTAACTAGAAAAAGTAGCTTTGCCCTTTTGAATCAGTGAGATGCTTGTGCAGGGTGTCTGCAGTAGGTTACTTCATGTACTCTGGGAGAGAAGGATGAGAGAAGAATAATAATTGAAAGTAGATGGAAAATCTGTTGACTGGTTTTGAAATATAACTGCCTGACCATGTTCTTTTACTTAGACAAAACAGCTTGTAAGCAGAATTCCCATCACTGAGATGTTATTGTTGCCAGCTAAAGCTCTGCTCGCTGCAGATGCACCTTCTGTGCATTGCATTTCAAACCCTTTCAGGGAAGGCTGAAGCATATCTGTTCTTGTCTGTTTGAGAGATTTTTCTGAAAGATTTTCTGCCAAAAAAAGCTTCCAAATAGCCCACCAAGGAGAACAGCCCTAACCTCAAAATACCCCATGCATTCCACTATTTAACTTTCAACTGGATAGAAGCATACAGCCTGTCGGAAGACACAGAGATCTGATGGAAGATAATGGGGAGCACATCTTAAAAGGGTCCATTAAACATAACATGCAACATTAATTTTTTACCTGCAGAAGGTGTGAGCTGAAGGTATTTGGAAGTTAGAGGAAGAAATGTGAATGGTTCAAAAAAAAGCTGGTTTTACGGTAGTGGACATCTGTACAATTTTACCTGGATATCCTTACTGACTGAGGGGAATTTTAAAATCTTAACTCTAGAGCTTATCTTGAGGGAGGCACAACTGACCAAATTCCATATAAATTATGCAAAATTTGATTGTCTAAAAAATTACTGGCATGAGTTTCAGTTGCAAACATATTTACGTATAAATTCCTTTAATTAAATGGTTTGAATGATTTGTATATTGTTATATTATTATACAGTAAATATTTATATTTTTGGAAGTTTTCAATGATGATAGGAGGACTAAAGTACTAATGAAGTTTCCAATGTTGTTAGGCTGAAATACTTAAAAAAAAAAGATGGATAGAACAGGAAGTGTGGACCCAATTCAGCATCCAGACAGTGGGAAAACATAGTCCTGTTAAATATTCTTTCCTATTTAGTCTTTTATAATGAACGGGTATACAGAAACATTTAAAGTTGGATTTTCTAGAGCACAGAAACCCAAAGTTTCAAGATTTTTTAATCTACTGTAATTATCTATTTAAAAATAAGTTAAAATAACTCTTACACACAGATTAGGTTATGAAAAAAGGAATTTCTGCACCAGATATGAATTCTTTACACTTAGATAAAAAATAGAAAGAAATTTCCAAAACAGTTTTTTTCATCATTGTACCTCCTTCTCTTAGTAAGCTCCTGAAGTAATATTACACTAATTCCAGATTTGATATACAGTCTAAAGAATGAAGAAACTTGATGGCAATTACTTAACTTGTCACTGATCAATTAAGATTTCCCAAAGCAATGGCACTGGTCCTCAATGAGTCTAACATTGGGCAAGGACATTTGAGAAATTCAGGTTCTCTTTACATCCAAGCCAGTATCCTGCTGTGTATCAATTTCTCTCTCCTGTCATGTTTATGTAGATGCCAGTATTTGCCTGTATATATTTACACACATTCAAGAAAGGAAATTGCATCATTTCCTTGTATAATGTCTGTTACCCCCAACAGGTCACATTCATTGGGATGTTCAGCTGATATTCCAGTCTTAGGAATTGGTATCAGAGTTCTGTATTCTTGAAGCTGTTGCTCTTGGAAAGGAGATGAAGCTTTCTTTCCCAGCTTAATGTATTGAACTGTCTCTCAACCTCTTATATGATATATCCTTGCTAGCAGTGTCTCCAAGACACTAATAAAAAGAAGACTCAATAGTATTGGCATGATAAAGTGAAAACTATTAATAAAGAAAAGCAAGTCCATCATACTCATTAAATTTAAGTGTAAGGAAAAGAATATAGTGTGTATGTGTGATGTAGCTGAGGAATTATTTTACAAGGCCAATCAATTTCCTTGTGGAGTTTTTGTCGTTGCTGTTGTTAGAGAGTAATTAATATAAATAATGCTGACTGTATTTAAATATTGAGGATACTAGGGAAAAAAGTGTAGAAGATGGCAAGCAGATGGATCATTTAATTTATTCCCCAATTACAGCTGACATGTTGGGTATAGAAATGTGTGCGTCATCTATTATTTTTTATGTTCCATTTTACAGCTGTGTTTATTGTTATAATAAATAAATACATTATCTCATTAGGCTGATATTGTAAAAAGCTTGTAATATAACAAACATCCTCCTCTTTCAGCACTTCCCCCCTGTATCAGGGTATTACAGTCAAGGAGGAAGGATGTATTTATACCTTATTAAGAATAAGGTAGATCTCACACAGCTTGTAAAAGTACGGAGACATGCAGTGAAAACAACTCTCTCAAGTCAAGACAAATAAATCTGACTCTTTTTAGTAGAGGTAATGGGGAGAGTCCTGCTGTATCTTTTCCCTGTTTGACAGAGCAGAAAATATACCACTCGCCCTCGCTCTACAGGCAGTAAATATACATTGCAGATAAATGTCAGATTGGCAATAAAGTTCATTGTATTTAAGCTTCAGACTGTCCCATAAAATGGCAATTTGATGGGGAAAAACAACTGACTCTTACAGTATCTAAAATTCAAAAGCACTCTTTCTGAGACTGAGAATGGGAAGGACTTGCCATTCAGTCGATTCCAGCGAGAGGGTGGGCACAGTCCCCTGTCTGGGGTACCTGACCTTGGGGTAACACAACAGCAGAGATCTGCTCTCTTGCTCCTCTCTGTGCCAGAGACTCAGAAATTTGGTAATTGCTTTGGGGGAGGGGAGGGCAGTAGAAGCAAATGGTTGCTGTCACAGTGTCCCTACCTACATATAGAAAGAGCAAGTCTGACTCTCCCAACCTCCCCAAGCCAAGTAACATGTACCTGTCTCAATGCAAACCATTCCCAAGTCTGCCATCCTGTGACAGAAATTGTTGGCTGTTAAACACTTCTGTTTTCGGGTGCCAGGGTTCAGTGTTGTGCTTCCTGCTGAGAAGCCCTGCACAGATTAGGATTTGGAGTGACCTGGGGCTCACATGTGTCTTCTCCCTGTGCGTAGCAGGAATCACAGCACCCAAGTTGGAAAGTCATTAGTACAATGGGCAGAGCTTAAGCAAACTCCTCCTATTGCTGGGTGGCAGTGCTATCCTCTCACACTTTTAAGATCTATGGAGAAGTTGTACCCAGGCAGGCTGGCGTCTTCTACAGATGAGGTTCTCAATGTTTAGCCAGGGAGGTGGCATAGGGAACCTGCCAGCTGCTGCCCAGAACCCAGCATCAATAGTTCGAAGGGAGATGCCGATCTTCCCCATTCCAGTGCAACAACAGATCTTGCAACTTTATTAACTGTTTCACCGACCTCAAGCTCTGAAAGTAACTAGCACATCAACTCAAGCAATATTGGTGTCTCAAATAGGCTGGGTTTGCTTTATCTGTGGATTAAGACTAGAGGTAAAAATGATCTATCAACATATTTTCCTCACAATTTATGCCAATATACTTGTCACTTTGTATTGTCTATGGCCTTCCTTAGAACAATTGAGAAAAAAGGTAATTCCTTGCTTCCATTATTTTAAAAGAAGATCACTTGGTCTTTGCTCTTCCCTCCAGAATAAAACCCTCAGATACCTAGGCAATGATTATTTTCATTATTTCAAGCCAGGTCGGGAAGTCTCTCTCTCAAGTAATTCAACTCTCCTTCTATTGTAGAACCATAACTACACCAAATGCCACATGCAGCACATTTTCAAAAGAGTGGGGATCTTTTCTTCTGCATGAGAAGCAGCAGTTCCAGAACAAGAAGTTTTTGCTTTAGAAGCTCATGAAAGTTCAGAAGTTAGAAGTTTTGAAAGCAACTGTGCTCACTGGTTACACAGCAGAGCAGATAAGGCCGAGCTCTACCTCTTCGTGACTATGGTGAAAATCCAGCCTTGTGTTAGTGACCAAATGAAAAGTTATATTATCAACTGATACGCTGGGTATGTTCATCTGAGGACAGCAGCATAGTCATCTGAAGAAAATCAATAGGAACACTGTTTTCCAAGAGGTTGTGTTTTCTCTTGGTTTTCTTAACTGAGAACTGGGTGAAGATGGCTCGGAGCAGTCCCAAGAGGAACTACAGCTGAAATGACCTGCCCAAGGCCACCAAAGAAGAAGAGTCCTGAGTATGAGACCCAGATCAGTTCTCCTGCTCTGATCAGACAGGATCCCAGTCTCCAAGGATAACAAAAAATATTTGAACAGTAAGAGGGGAGATGTGTTGGCTGTTGTATTTCAGCCTGGAAACAAGCAGCCCCCTCGTCACTTCTCCCATTCCCTACAGACATGACTCTTCATGATGAAGCAGGTTGATACATGTGCTATTTTTTCAAATTCCATTTAAAGAGACAATAAGAGCTTGAACTTTGGATGAGAGGTAATCAGCCTGGAGGAAAAGAAAAAAAGAAAGGAAAAAAAAGTTTAAAAAAGGCTGTTTTAAACAACATTAGTTCCTGGTTGCATAGCACACTCATCAGCTTAATCCCCTGAAGTGTCACAAGTACAGAGCTTCTCCAGCAAGCAGAGGAACAGCACGTACAAGGAATCTCACATTATGTATCTTCCTGATGGATCCATAATCTGTCTCTTAGGTCTGCTGCTGATATACATCGAGCTTCTCACCTGATGTATTATGTGTACCATTGAACTGCTGTCCAAAGAAGATTTTCTGTGGAAGAAGGACAATATCTTTAGGATATAAAAAGGAGTTGGGTTATAATTTTAAAAATGTTTTCTAGAGTTCAGTCAGAAGAATATTGGGGGAGAGAACATAGGACAAATTTTCAGCCACTGATCTTTGACATTAACAGATCTGTAATGCATATAAAGCTTCATCACTTGAGGTAAGAGCCTTATCTAAAGAAGGGTAGGAAGAGTGTTTCTCCACCAAAAATATGTTCTGCTACTTATATCCACACAGTGCCTATTCAAACGGAGGATGCAGGTATACTGAATTATACCCAGGTAGTATGATCTGGGTAAAGAAAACAGGCCTGTGTCTCACTAAGTAAATCAAATCTGAATTGCTGTTACTGTAGGAACAAATATCTCAACTTTACTATGTTACCTACAGTCTGCTGGAGGGCTATTACCCATCCTGTTATCTATGGCTTCCTCCTGCTTGGTTGTATTGCTATTCACAGCTTAATATTTATCCACATAGCTATTTTCCCTTAGTTGCTTCCAGCTATAATTAGAGTACAGATTTAGCAATGCACTTTCCTCTATTTACTTGTAAGATGTGGATGAGGACTTGGTGGTTCTCTTAATCAATATATCTCTCTACAGCTGCTTCCACAGGCTTTTAAAGAATTGCCAGCTCAGGACAATGCTGATGTCTCCAGTGATGTGCAAACAGGCGGAGGTGTAAATAAATAGCTGTTGCAGCGGTGCAGCTGCTTCTCTGCTCTGCAGCAAGAATGTGGATTAAGCAGCCTGGCTTTGAGCAGGCACTAGCACAGTAAGATAACTCTTTAGCCTGTGCTAGAATCTTTGAGGCAGCAGGAACATGCACCCAGGCACCTTACTGTTGTTCATGCTGTGCTGAGCATTAGCATGCCTGGACCAACATGCTACATTTCTACTGAAAGAGGCCAGAAAGTGTTTGCTTCTATTCTAGTGTTAAATGCTGTGGGACAGAGTAGCAAAATTAATCTGTTTTCCCTGTGCAGTCAAAGGTTTTCAACAAGCTTTGGAGAAGTATGAGTTATGTTCATACAGATGTAGAGTTATACTGTGGAATTGTGTATTGCTCATTATTCTGTCTTCTGAAAACATTTGAACTTTCTACTTAAATATAATGTTTTATTAAATCAAGTCATATTTTGGGGTGGGGAAAACGAGCTTAAGGAACATGGGAAAGTGAAAGGTTTTCATACTATTAGCAAGGATTCAAGAGACTGTTCTTCTACATTTGATTCAGGTCCTCATTGGATTTGCTCAGGACCCAGAAGAAAGCTTGCAAACAAGAAGGATTTGGGTTCTCAGGGCTGAAACCAAACTTTGCTAACAAGCCATGAATGGTGGACTCTAACTGAGTCCAGTATTTTTCAGATCTGCTGTTTTGCAAGCAGTGGCAAAATTTACTGACTACATAGCCCTCCAAGGCCTGCAAGTTTTGCCAAGATCTTACATGTGTGTCTAAGCTACAAGGAGAGAGATGAGGGAATTGAGCTTGTTACAACCAGGCAAATTTGGTTTACTGTCAATGGCAGTTCATTCCCACAACTCTGTTTCATTTGGGGAATGGCAGGTGGCTGGACTCTGTTTTGTCTCAAAGTGCTGGAAAGCTAAGAACTGGGTTTCAGTTGCATCAAGGTGACTGCAAAAAAACTACATGGATAAAAGAAAAAAAAAAGCATCAATCTCTGCCTTACTGTTCTCTCCCCTGAGATGGATTAGATTCAGAAGTCCAGTCTTTCTAGTGCTACACCTTCATTTAAAAAGAGCAGACCTTTGTCCCTTCCATCCTGGGAGGTGCCCCTTGGTATTTAATATCTGATAACTATCTTTACACAGGGCATCTCTATGTTCAGCCAAATTGTTCTCCTACTCCTCTTCCAGAATCCAGAGGCAAAGGCCATAAGGGGCAGGGGGTGGTGATCTCTGTTACTAGTGTGAGGAGGGAGCAGATCTGTTCTGCTCAGCCATGTTGTGCAGCATTTTGTTGTCAGGCTCAAACCTCATGAACCTTTCCGGGATTAAAATTGATGAGATTCTCTGCTGCCACCAGGCTCTTCAGAGTACACGATTTTCCTGAGCTGCAGTCACTCAGTGGGGGAATTGCAGTCAGAAGGTCAGAAAGCTGTTAAGAAAAGAAAGTCTGTATTGCTGTTTTCCATTATTTGAGGTATAAAACTGATACAACCAGTTAGAGGTTTGATGAAGCTTTCCTGTACCCCAGCAGCAATACAGATCATAGAATTAATTCAATGAAATTTTCATATTGAAATGTAAGAGAAGAAAGAGCTCTTCCAGCGCTTTTGACTTTTTTTGTTGTAGGGAAACTCACTTTTAAGAGGCTAATGTTAAGAGGCAGTGTGTGATGTTATTCACAGCCTTAAGCTGCACTGTACTGATCAGTGCAGATAGAAACTCAGGATGCAACTCCCTTGACTCAATAAACTTGTCTGATTAATTTCCCCTACTGGTATTATATATACATATCAGCTGCATTATCTCTATTTGAGAGGCATTTGCATCACAAAGGAATTATTTTAACTCTGCCTGTATAATTTCAAGTGGTGGTGGCTCACAGACATTCCCTGTCCAAGTTGTTGTCCCTGACTGAAACTGCACAGAGGAATGAGCTCCCGTCTCATCCTGTCATTGTTATCTGCATCAGTATTTCTATTTTTTTTTCTTTTTGTTCATGCAGTCTAGATGTGTCTGAAACCTATGGTGAATCAATGCTAATCTTTATTGTGCTGAGTTTACATTCAAGAGAAGTGAGGTCCTCTAATAGATGATGTAATTTAGGCAGAGAAGAGGAACTAGGGCTTGCCTGCAGAGCCATCTTAACCCCTGCTTGTTATGAGGTTCTACCTTTTTCCAAAAGAAGGTAAAAACCCTGCCAGGAGGCAATAGAAATATGCAGAAAAATCATAACAATATACAAGAACTTTTACTAGTGAATTTATGAGCAACTGTTGCCCTGCACCTGGAAGCCCCAAATATTTAAATCTTCCCTTGTTTCTGCCCATATAACATACATTTTTTGTCAACTTGTGATCCAGGGCCTCAGGAGTGTTTTGTACAAAAGATCTGTGCTTTAAGTGAAGGAAATGGTGTTTCCTTTCAGTTTACTGTGTTGATATGTGTTGAGACAGGGAGGTAAGCAAGGAAAAGACACGGAGAGGAGCTGTTCAGATATCGATGGCTCTGGGCAAAGTGTGAGCAAGAAAAAAATGGGAAAAATTTTAAAGTTGTGAAACAGGTGGAGAAAAAAAAAAAGACAGCCTAGTCTGCATTATTTGAGAGCATTTCTCTCTCCTGGCTTTTTATATGCTTTCAAAACCGAGGAAAATGAAGAATTTTTCCAGTCTGAAATCAGTCTCGTTGCCCTCTCTTTGGTGTGCTTTCAATCTCATTTCTTCCTAGATGTGAGGTTACTCAAAGTAGACTGTGGATTTCCAAAAAGGCATTTTCAACATTGTTTCTCTTCATGCATAAAACATCCAATGCATGTTTAATTTCCACTGAAATAAGGTCACATGAGCAAGAGCTCATATAACGCCTTGTTTCACATTCTCCTAATTCATTTCAGAGAGCCAGATACAGCTGCATTCTTTCATCTCATCCTTTTTTCTGGCCTCCAGGCCTATTGAGGCAAAAACTGGTTTTTTTTGTCAGCACTCACCTGAGCCTAATTATAGGCAATTTTTGTAAATATTTTTCCTATACAACTGCACTAATTTTATATGCTTCAGAGCCTATTTGCAAGTAATTTATTCATATACCTATTTTTTCTCACCAGAGATTAACATGTTCTCTCCCTGTTTAAATGATGCCCAGAACTTGCTTCCATTTTGATATATTTAAGATATGTTTGTTTCTACTAGTTTGTAATTTCTGTGTTTCTGAAAGCAAGTCTTTCACTTAAAAGCATCAGCAGAGGGAAACAGAATACGCAGGAAGAAAATATTTTTGCCATAATATGGGGCAGCAAGTACTTTGGAAAGATTGAGATATTCTCTATTCAACCACTGGGAATTGTGCTGAGATGCCCAAGTGATAGCTGAGCTGATGTAGATGAGAACTAACAAACCAATTTCGCACAAGCAGAGCATGAAAATAACCATTACACAATAGCCAGGTCAATAGGAACTGATGGCCAAGGTCTCTGGGGAGCATGTCTTTGGGCAGAGGAACCTTAGCCATGGTGGAGATGGGGTTTGTCTGAGCTTTGCCACCATTGCAGAAATGCAGGGTCTATTTTTGCTTGCAATTTCCCATCCATCTGTGCTCTAAATAAACGCTACTGCTTTTAGTATTCCAATACAAGTAACACTGAACAGAAGTACCCTTTGCTTCATTGTTATGTGTGTTTTATAAATGTTACAATGTTATTTGTATTCCTTAACGTGGGGTGAAATTTCAGCATTTTCCACCAGTATTCATGTTGATAAGCACACATTTGTTCTCTCCCTCCCCATATAAAACACAAAACCTGCCATTTTTTATTGTCCACAGGAGAAAACACAGGGGAGGGGCGATGTCTGTGAGGCTCTTTTGTTGTGCTATTTTTAGTGCTAAATAGCTTTCTGTTTGTAGAAGTCCATTTTTTGTGTATAAACAGAAAGGGTTTTCTTTCTGTGATATCTAAACATCACATAACTCAGCACTTGAAGATCAGCATTGCATAGCCCTCATTGTGAGAAGAGTAATTAAAATGAGAGCTGTACTATGGTGGTCATGGGGACATCAGGGGATAACTATCTAGCATTACAACAAGCATTATGATTAACTTCATACATTTGGCCCCATTTAATACTTACATACTGCAAGCTATCGAGATTTTGGTAAAATTTTTGAGACGTGTTGTTTTCTCTTCTGCTTTAAAGCCTGTAGTGAGAAGCTGCTTTGTATTATTTGCATTTTCATCTAGACTGGAAGAGTGCCTGTTGGATAGCATAGAAAATGCAGTGATTAAAAAGACCCAGCAACTGAACCAAAATCCAAGCTCTGACAGGCATAAGTCTCCCTTCAAAGACTGCCAACAACCCAGAACTAAAGTATTGTCTGAATAACTTGCACTCAGAGCATTTGAGAACCTAATCTCTGCCTACATTTTGTAGAAAGAACCAAGCACTAAAGAAAGGAAAAGACTTCCAGATTTGAAGCTTACACAAATAAAGCAACAAAGGGAGTTTCTGCAAGTAAAAATTTCATTGTGAAATCACAGGAATTTCTCACAGTCTAGACAGCCCCTAACATAAATCCCCTGCACTTCCTAGGCAGCCTTTCTGGGTGCTCTAAAATGCACCTTCATCCTTAACTCAACCTACCCTAGAAAATAAGCTGATTCCACTTTTCTCCTATTTATAGTCTTTCTGGCTACATTAACTCTTTTCAGCTGGTTTCAGTGAGTAATGTATTTCTTCTTCTTAGCTGGCTATTGTAGTAAAAGGAATAACTGCTTGGTCTCGTGAGCCTGGTAATGCTGTTCTTACTAAGCCGTTACATGCAAAATATATCAGAAACAGTGTGTAATATTTGGGGTGGCTGTTTGTGTTTATATTGTTATTGTTATTACCTACTTTTGGCACAGAAAGCTTATGTGAGTTGCTAAAAGAGCTCTTTAGTGGCTGTTTCTGCAGAAGGAGCTCATTGCAGAATTGGGAGTAAATGATGCTGCTGGGGTTGTGTAGGGGGAGAGATCAGTGCAGTATTGGGAGGGAAACTCTGTGCTTTGGTCATACTTAAGTGTTGTGAGAAGAGAAGAGAGTCTGGAAACACCTTGTATGTGAGTATGGTGGCAGGAATGTGGACTTAAAGTGATGATATGATCATCTGATCATCTAACACTTCTTCACAGGCAAAGCAGACCTCACCTTGATGCTGGGGAGAGTTAACCCAGCTCTCACTGGTCTGATTTTCCCTGTGGTGCCTGCCTCAGCAGCCACCTTTGCTATGCTAGTAGCAGCAGGGACCCGTGACACACATGATTAGAAGGAGCATTTTGGTGGGTGTGACTCTGCCAACAGCTTTCTCAGCCTGAGCTCAAAGCGTTGCACGCCAAGCTGGGGCTGCTTGTAAATATGTAAAAGTTTAGCTTCAAGCCACTGTAAGGTTTATAATTGCTTGTTGCATTAAGTCAGATGCTACCATGGAGCATGCTGTGTGTTACTCTGATTTTATTTAAATGAAAAAGATGAAATGACAAATTAAAGAAAAATGAAGGGGATTATCATGACTCCGGGTTAAACATAAACAGCAGGATTCAGAGAGCTCCTGAAGAACAGAACTCCTCTTTCAATAAAATCTCTCCATTTATAAAGCATATAAAAATAAAAGGAGAAAATATCTATATACTGAATCAGGAAAATTACCTGTAAATGGTATGTTTCTCAAGAGTTTCTGTGAGGCATTAGTAGGTCCCCCAGAAACAGAGACATTGTTTTTATGTTAATAGTAACTGAAATAAAGACAGAGGGAAGGAAAATGGAAAATGATCTGCCATATAATCTGGGCTGGTTTGGAATAAGTATCTATTTTTTATTGAAAGTTTTCTGCTGGCTAGCAGCAACTCTTTAAAGGAAATATTTGTTCTTCTTTGTTATTTGATGATAATCATTGCCAAATCCAGGAGTGCTGTGAAAGGTGAAAGATTTGGTTTATTTCATTTTCTTCTCTTGATTTTTGTTGCTTTCTTCTCTCTCCGGGAACCTAAATAATGATAATAATAAACTCAGGAAAAACTCTCAGGTAACACAAATTAAATGCAGAAAATGTATTTTTATACATGAGAGCTGAAATGTCACACTGAAAAAATTAGAAAGATATGTGTGAGTCCTGAGTTCCCCTGAGCTGGAGGAGAAGGCTTAGGGAATTTGATTTTTGAGTATTGCCCAGAGAAAGAACTGCAATGAAACCTCTGTTTTCATTAAAAACACAAACAAAAAAAAACCCCGAAACATTTCTCAAAGCATGATTACAAGGCTTTACCTTTGACCCTTATTTTAGTTTTAATGCTCTTAGGACAAGAATAAATGAAATGTGTTTCAACTCGTAACCTCTGGCTTGGCCATGGCAGGGTGCAATCTGCAAGCAAATGTCTGGTGAAATTGTTTGTTTGGAGCCAGCACCACACTCTGCAGCACCAGAATGAGAGAGCAAGAGAAATGGTACCAAATTATTCCTAAAGATGCACAACACTGTGGGGGACATGTGCTCAATGTTTAAATTTGTGCCCAATGAAGCACTTTCACCAAAGGTAGCTAAATCAGAAGGCTGATGTGGACTTCTTCCCTGTTGCATGCAAGTTCATTTGTGGCCTGAGTACATATCTAAGACATTTTACCAGAGGAATGGCTTTTTTTTTTTTTTAATGTAAAGGAAGATCACAGTGCTCACTGGGCTGCATTTTGCCCCATTCTAATATCCCCTGTGTTCTCTGTGATGTACCAGCTCTGAGTGTGGCTAAATAGACAGCTGCCTTGTGCAGCAGACTGTTATGGGCAGCAAATGAGCCAGACTCATATGTTGGAAAAGGGTATAAAGTAAGAGTATTGGTCAAATGTGTTTGTGCTTGAGGGGAAAAATGGTGCATTTTGTTTGGTCCTATGCTCAAAACCTTGGGGATCTTGGCAAAGAGTGTCCTCGGAAAAGAGTGGTGTTAAGAGATTGAGGTTTACAAGGGAAAGCTGTCTTCACTGGTGTTTTTAACTATTACAGTGCCCAAAAATTCACTGCAGCATGTCTCACTATAAGTTAATGAAGCATTTCTATGGGTTCTCTGAGATTCGTCACAAGATCGTTGCCAGGAGTGGTTACAGCTGCAGATTTAATCATCTGCTTCTGTATCGTAATGCAAATGCTGACAGCCCATGGAGCAGGTGAGCTCATCATTTATCTGCAGGAAAGTTCACTTGCAGTCAGTGTGCTTATAAATCTTCACCTCCTGAACAGCTTTACAAGTGTTTCTGAAATATTCAAAACATTTTTTATCCAGTATGCTCTTCTGCTGTATTATTTAGATACCGGATTCAAACCGGTGAACCTGTCCCAGGTGACTATTTGTATTTTGCTTTCTGTGCCTGATATAAAACATCCACAGAGTTCATTAGAAGAAAATGCTAGATAATTTTCTTAAGATAGATATTCCAGGGTCTTTCTGGTAGTATTTTCTCTGGCTATGATCTGAGTATTTGGAATATGGGATTGACTTGGAGAGGTAAACAGCATTTTGAACACTTTTCTGAACCATCTGCATTTTTAAGGCTCATCTTTTAACTAGAAGAAATTATGTTCTTAAATTCTCTCTGAAAATATCAGAAACCACTGGATTTGAGAAACATAGGAGTGTACAATAGCATCATGCACCACTACCACCCAGTCCTGGTGAGGAGCTTAGCTCTCTTGTCCCCATTTCTGTAAGAAGAGCTCTAAATGAACAGTATTTGTCTGAAAAAGGATGAAAAATGTGCAGAGAAAGGAAGGTTCTTTTCTGAAGCATGCTGTAAATAGGAAGGACACTTGTGTAAGTCTTTGGAAAGTAATGGGTTATGCTGAATAACTCAGAGTCAACAACTCTCTTGCTCACTTTGCAGTTCCTACACCTAGCTCTGAAGATGTAAATTCTTTGTGTCTGTCATCAGCAGCTTTTGTTTGAACCCAGATGAAATATTGTAGAGTTTTCAAAACAAGTTTTGTATTTTATCTTGATAAAAGACATTCTCCCATCCTCACAAGTTCGGAAATAGCCTCCCTTTTCCTGCTCAAAGCCATATGTTGCTGACAGCCCCACCTGATTATGTGATTCTCTTTCTAGATCCTTTTCTTTTTTGGAAATAAAAAGAGATTTCCTTGACTGAAGTAAAAAATAGGTTATTTTCCCCATTAACAAAGAGAATACTTTGTCTGTAAAGCTAAAATAAACAGAAACTGATGTCAGATCTACACTCAGCATGCATGTCTACTCTCAGCACTAAGATGGCTTTGCACTGAATTTTGATGAAGTTGGCAGTGGAATAATTTCAACATTTGTAATTTTTTCAATGCTTTAGCAGTAATACTTCTTAGACTGCAGTAATACTTCTTAAACTGTACTTCCTGGGAGCGATGATTCCCTGTAAATGAGCTCATTGCAGTATCTGTCCTGTCCTTTTAGCAAAGAGGAGATAAAATCCTGATACCTGGATATGAATCAAAGTCCTCATATAGACTGTGCTGGCTGCATATGCGTTTATGACAGGTTTACTTCCCCTCTGTCTGTCTACCACCTGCAGATGTGGGCTGTGCAGGCCTGTTCAGAATGGCAGCAAATGTCTTCTCTCGTTTTTCTCTATTTCCCTGCTCTTGGGACTAAAGAGGAAATAAAACAATGGAGAAGTTTTCTGCTAGTATTTCTTGATTGAGTGGAAT
This sequence comes from Lepidothrix coronata, assembly GCF_001604755.1. Lineage (NCBI taxonomy): Eukaryota > Metazoa > Chordata > Aves > Passeriformes > Pipridae > Lepidothrix > Lepidothrix coronata. Next base: position 3,029,680 of record NW_016690188.1, read on the forward strand.
CAGAAACTATCTGCAGTTGTTGCAGTAAAGCCTGGATTCTTTAATTTTCTAGATCACCAGAACCTGTCCATGTCAAATTTCCAGGTTGACTGCTATTAGATTTCAGCCAAACAATTCAGGAGAGTCCATCTAAAAGGGCATGTGGAGAGCTAAAGGTGTGGTTCCTTTCTGTGCTGAAGGAAAGCAGAAACATTTTATATTTTTTGTGAAGTGGAAGCACTCTTCCAAGTGACGTGTTTTTTTTGATCTGATGGGAAATGTAATTTGCCTTTGTTATGTATGGCCAGTCTTCGAGAGCGAAGATTTGGGAAAGGTCATTAACCCTTCGAGCCTGCGCAGTGGATTTTTTAGGTGAGACACAGCGTGCGCTGAACTGAGCCCACCCTTTAATCCTGAGGTTCATCTGCCGGGGCCGAGCAAGCTTGGACAGTGGCAGTGAGGTCCCCAGGACGTAGGTTTGTTTAGAGTGACCTTCTCTTAGATGGATTGCCTCACAGGGCTAACGAGCTCCATCTGCCTGGGGAATCGAACCCGGGTTGCAGCGGTGAGAGTGCTGCACCCTAACCACTAGACCACCAGGGGCCTTTGTTATATTGCATTTTAAATAAAGCAATTTGTCTTATTGATGCAAAATATTTTGACCGCCTCAGAATTAAATGCTTCAATAGGTTTTCACCAAAAGTTTCAACAAAATTAACTTGCTTCTGACATGCTGAGCAGGCTTTTCATCTGGGGAAACTCTTCTGTCAGACCGATTCCGCTCAGTACTAAATTCCAGGTCAGATTTCTTCTTGGTTGCTCACAAAACAACTGTACCCTCTCCAGGTCAGAGACTGCTTCCTCTTGATGCTTAAAATGCCTTTGGATTCAGAATAACTCCTGACCTGTAGCTCCAGGGTGGGAGGAATAAATAATAATGGAAGAATAAGAAATGATTTTGTCAATACTTCAGTTCATCTGGAATTTTGGGCTATGAGTAGTCTCACTGGAAAATCAGTGACCTGTGGGTCAATATCAACATTTTGGAGGTGCTCCCACCAAATCATCAGCTACCTGACTGCAATGTCTTAATAACTGGGAGCATATTCCTTTCCTCTAAAGTTTTCTGTACGTGGTTATAATACATGTTCAGTTAGGAATAAGATGTGTCTTATTCAGAGGGATAATGATGTATCTTCAGATAAAAATATTACCAGCTCTATTTTTGCCAAAACAGTTCAAACCACTTCTATCTCCTCCCTGTAAATATTTTGGAGATACTCTTACATTACCCTAGTTTAGGTACAGGATTAAAATGATGGCTATTTATATGAAGAGTGTTTTTCTTTCATATAAATATGCTCCAAACAGTGCTGTGTTCAGTAGAGCAGCATCAAATCTGGGACTAAGACTTGGAAACTAAAATAATAGAAAGAGAAACTGAAATTGAAAACTATGAAAATCCATGCAACTTTAAATATAGGAAGGTCAAAAGTAAGCGAGAGATATAATTCTAGTTTTGTATTCACCCATAAGTGGAATGAGAAAACACAGTGAACATTATAAATGGGTGATAGAGTTTAAAAAATCCCCAAAGCTGACAAAAACTCAACCTTCTCTCCCTCCTCAGTTTCACACTGGGTGCTATCCTAGGTAAATAAAGTTCCCATTCTCAACATCAGTAACATTTTTTACGCTTTGACAATCAATAACATTTTTTCCACCCTTTAATGTTAAAAGAGAAAAATCTTCAACATTCTCCAAAACAAAAAAAATTCTGCAAAGGGTACAGAGATTGCTCATGATGTCTTGTTTGTTCTGAATTAAGTCCATGAATGAATAAAACAAAAAGAAATCTGCTCAAGAATATCCATTACTGTCTATGTTGTTGAGATGATTTATGTCAGAAGTATGATGCTTTTCCTTCTTTAGGTCCTTCCAGAATATTTGTTTTTAAAAAACTGTTGCATAAAAGATCTACTTTCTAACTGCTGTGAGTGAGAAATAACTCCATTGTGAAAAGAGGGGGAAAAGTGTTTAAATCTCTCTGGTTTGAAAATAATTCTAAATTGAATTTTACAAGTCACTGTGGTTTTATTAACACTGATAAAATAAAATAAAGTAAGGTGGAGAAAGAGAGAGAGAGAAAAGAAATTCAAAATCAATCTTATTTTAGTGAAGACTGGTTGGTGACTTGCACAAAACAAAATTAATCTTGTTGGGGAACAACAGGAAGTACATAATAGAAAATAAGGGTAAGATTGATTCTGAAGTTAGACAGCTTTGTTGCTGCTTATACACAAAGGAGAGGAAAAAATATTCAGTTCATCTCTGATAAATTATTAATCTTCCCTTTTTTTTTTTAACAATATTGTTAATGTTTGTGGCACAAAAGAAAAAGATCAAAGCAAGTGTATACTCAGCAGCACAAGCTTGGTACAAAAATCTTCTACCATTGGAATAAATAGGATTTTTCACCTATCACTATGCTATTTATGTTGTAAAAAGATTTATTCCTGATTTCCAACCCAAGATTTCTGCACAAAATGTGTCAAAATATGTACTTAGCACAATCAAAAAATCATCATTATGTTTTCAAGCTGATTGGAAAGAAGCTGGGCTTTAGTTCTATATAATCAAGAGGAATTACAGCCTGCAACACAAAAATAATCATTCTGGCACCAAGTGAGCATAGAGCTCTGGAGTCAGATGTGTGCAACCTGCGGATCCCTTGTGCCTCTCAAAGGAGGATGGTTGTGTCGGTGTCTGCTCTGCGTTGTCCCGAGGGCAAGGCAACGAATGGGCGTGGAAAGACATAAATTAAATCCTTGCTGATCTCAATGGAAAAATGGTGCTGGTTGGGCATGAAATGTGTTTCTGTGAGTCGTGGGATTTCATCTTTTTGGATTTCATCTATTTGGGTGGGTTCTCTTATGCCTTTGGAAGGGACATGCTTTTCCTCAGAGGAGGCATTAACCCATATATGGACTCTGCCTATGGCACTGGTAGGGACCCAATATCTGTCTGGCTTCCCCTGGCTTAGCCTGGCTGAGAGAGGCTAATATGCTGTTAGGAAGACAGAGAAGCCCCTACATGCAACATAAGTCAGTATAAGTATATTATGCTTAACTCAACTGCAAAAAGAAAGGAAAGATGGGATAACTTGCTTCTCCTTGTTTGAGTGGAAATATCATAAAATTTAGGCAATAGATTGATATGTCACTACTAATGTTTGAAGAGTGCGTTTTAGTTTAACTAAGAGATGAATGGTCTTAAATATTTTTTCCACCTATCTGCCTTCTTCCTATCCCTACTTCCCAAAGACCTTTTAGAAGAAGCTGGTGTTTTCTAATTTCCCTCTGGATTCTTATTTACAGTTTTGTCCTTGCTCCCTTTTACAGACCTAAGAAAATGTCTTCCCTACTGTGGAAAAACAAAAAATTAAAAAAAAAAAGGCAGCTATGTAATTATGTAATTATTCACTTTAATGCAAGCAATAATAGTATTTTTCCTGTTTGATGCAACTGAATCCTGTGTCATTTGCAAAGTCTAGTTTTCTGTCTGGCATGGAGAGTTTCTCCATTAAGTTGTTTTGCTGCCTGGGAGCATTGTTGACAGCTATTCTTCTTCTCCCATACTGATTCTGATGAAGAGTTAATCTTTGTCTTTCTTTCCTGTTCAATATTTTCACTGTTTGATGGACAGATTGGCTCACTACGTTTTTCAATGGACAGTGGCACCCTTTAGCTGTAGGTGACTAGTATTGAACCTGACTTGGGTTGGGAATAACTCAAGAGAAACTGTGTACAGTCTTTACCTCCAATGGCTCTTGGGTGACATCTCAGATATCACTCCCATTCCTAATAACCACATCTTGAAACCTGACCTTGCAGCTGATAGTAATCTCTATTGACATGCTCAGCTAGAGGCTGGGAATCGGATGTGGAGATTGAATTACCCTTTGCCTTGGGATGAGATGACTCCAAAGCCTGCATGAACTGCAGTGACACATGGAGTGAAATGGTGGAACTTCGCAGCTTGCCCTGTCTTTACCTGGTGTATAGGGAGCAGGTGTTGTCAGTGTGGTGTGTTCAGCCATTTTTGTTAGTATAAACTGCAAAGAAATTTTAACTTTTTCTTCCTTGCAGTTAACTTCATCCAGAAAGTGCAGTTATTCACTGGTTTTGGCTTGGATAGATTCAGTTTTATTCACAGTAGCTTGTACAGTGCAATATTTTGGATTGTGAGCAAAACAGAGCTGATAACAAAGGGATGTTTTTGTTATTGCTGAGCAGTGCTTGCACAGCATCATGGCCTTTTGTGCTTCTCACACAGCCCTACCAGCAAGTAGGTTAGGAGTGCACAAGTAGTTGGGAAGAGACACAGGTGACCCCAGCTGATCAAAGGGATATCCCATACATTATGACATCATGCTCAGCATACAAAGCAGGAGAAAGAACGAGGAAGGTGGTGGCAATTTGGACTGATGGCATTTGTTTTCCCAAGTAATCACTGTGTCATGGAGCCCTGCTTTCCTGGGAATTGTTGGTGGGAAGTAGGGATTGAATTCCTTATTTTGCTTGGCTTTGCCTATTAAAATATCTTTATCTCAACCTATGGTTTTTTTCACTTTTACCCTTCAGATTTTCTCCCTCATCCAATCAGAGGGGTGAGGGGAGAAAGTGGTTGGCTGCTTCCTATCGGGGTTAAACAACAACCTTCAGGAACTTGCAGACATGTCAAGAAGAAACATTGCCCTGTAGCTGGACTTTTAGGAGGGATATGTTTCTGTGTACATATGTGTCCAATAGTTTCTTAGTGTATGTAATGTGACAGGGTGTAGATAGCTATGTCATACCTGCACATGTGTACAGAAACGTGATTATGCGTGTGAAGATTTGAGAGTGCTGCTGCCACAGTCTAACTTTTTGAAAGGATGTTAAGTCAAGGGGACAACTTGAGGCAGTGTCTCAGCACACTTAACAGTGCAAAGGGATGGTGTCCCACTCCATCAATACTTACTTTTATCTGCCCCTTTTTTGCAAACTTTTAGCACTTTCTCACCTCTGACTTTGCTCCTCCAATTTGTAATAACATACCTTATATCACCGAAACTTGGACCATGATGATAAAGGCACAGTCTTATCAATGTTGGCTGGCACCAGTGCCTTTCCATATTCAATCAAGCTGCCCTTGAACAGCATTTGTTCCTTTTGGTTTTTTTGTGGAAATGGAGAACTGGTGATGGTGTATTTGACAAGCTTGGTGGAAATATCCCATACCAGAAATGACATAGAGACAAATAGACTCATAAAGCATGAACCACAGTAGGTCATCTGTGGGTCTTCAGTTTTTTTGGAATGTAGCAACGGAGGAAATTTGCACAATTCCAGAAAAGCAATGAGTGAAATTTACAGAAAAAGTCTATTATTACAGACCATCAGAGGTCCTTAGTCTCAGATATCCCTCTTCCAAACTGTTGTACACAATTTTTATGCCTTTGGAAGGTCTCAAGCAAATCTGGCTCAAGGATACATCAGTCTTTCATATGTACAAGACTTTTGAGTGTTCTTTTGTTTAACTGTCATAAAGAACCTGTGTAACTGCTTGAAATGATGTGAGAAATCATTTTGCCTAAGTGACAATGACATCACTTTCTGTCTCTTTTATCTTGCAGTTCTCTGAAAGGTCACAGTGAAATTTATGAAAATCATAATTTTGTCCTGTTTCTGATTGATTTTTCTATGTAGATTTTTTCAGTATTGAATTATGCAACTTCTTTTTTCTTTTGACTCATTTTCCCCCTTTTCACACGAAGTCTATTGTGTGTATTTAATTACAGCTGACTCGTAATAGCTGATTTGGTTTTAACTAGAAGCATGTAATTGCTGTATCATCGAGTAATTCAATCATACTGTGTAAAACTCAACATATCAGATGTTTATCTGACTTTACTTGAGATACCTTTTTCTTGTTGTTCTGAAAGTGATTATTGCCCCCTCCACCAATTTAATGATTTCCTTTTAATTCTTTCTTGATACAAGGTGTTGTTTTATCTATTTCTTTCTCTAGATTCAGAGGTTATAAGGCTTTTTGTCTTTCCATAACTAGACCATTTGGGAATGTTCTTTTCACTTTTCCATTGGTTGCATCAAATGAGGTTGAGTGTATATATATATATATGTATGTATATATATATATATATACACACATATATATACATATATATACACATATATATATGTACCTGTACATATATATTTCAGAAGAAGATGCTTAAAATGTTTTGAGATAAAGCTCTTCACTAAGATTTCCAAAGCAGTGATGATTGTTTGGTTTATTTTATTAAAAAATTTGAACAATTTTAAAACAAATATCATGTGTTTAATTTCTGAATATCAGTCTCTTTTTATGCGGTTTATCTAGTTTAATATGTGAAATTAGTTTAATATGTGAAAACCTTTTCCTGAAGAATATTTTCTTAGCTCTCCTGTGATGCTCTAACCATACTTCCAGTCTTCCAAAAGGTCTACCATTCTTACTATCGCTCCTAAATACTTTCTATGTCTGTGGACAGACCATAAATAGAACTGTGGCTAATCCCCAGCATCAGAATTTCAGCAATTGCCATATAGCTTGTACATCCCTGTCATTTAAGATAAGATACATTGGAGCAGAAGTGATATATGAGCAAAAGCTACTTTAAAAGACAAGAGAGAAGCCTGCTCATTAGCAAATGCCATGTGGTGAGGTTATGGTTCAATGAAAAACCCTTTTAAATCAATCTCTACTTCTCTTTTGCCAATTTCTAGTCTCAACACCACTGCTGGATTGCAACTTTATCATGTTAAAAGGACATACCTTGATGCCATAAACTATGTCTAAATATGCATTAAGTAGTTACACATTCCTAAGTGCCTGAGCCAAATGAGAGTTATTATAGATTCTGTTTTCCATTCTAAATAGATTTGGATCTCCATTAGTTTCTAATGTAAGATTGGGGTAAAACCTATCACAATTACTAAGTAAATGCAGTTGTCAAGTCTTGCTCTTGTGTGGAGGTGGACACAGCTGGCAGAGCAGAGGGAGGGGGATGTGGGACTGAGGGGAGTGTAGTCGAGCCTCGGTAATGGCCCTGCTGTGGCTACTGGAAGGAACTGGAGAGTGCTCAGTGCTGGCAGTGGGAACCCTCATGGCTTGAGGTGATAAACCAAATGGTGGGTGACTCAAAGAAGCAGCTGAAGTGCTGGGAGTGGGGAGAGTTGGATACAGGCACCTGCTGAGCCTCCTTGATGAATTGTTTACTCTCCCTGAGTGGGATTCATCTCATCTAACTTTAGTGACTGAAAGTAACTGCTTAGCTACCCATGGATTTTTTACTATGCATGAGCTGAAGGAAAATGTGCACCAAAAGAAGGTAAGAGCAGGTAAGAGAAAGTTTTCCTGTCAGGTTACTCTGCTGGAGATAAAAGAAATAGCTGAAGATCTCTGGCATCAGTCAGGGGACTTTTCATTTATTTTCATAGATTTTTGGGCTAAGATTGGAGGTTGACAGCTCTGGGCACTCTCTTGTTCTTGGGAAACAGGTGTTTATCCATGGGGCAAATCTGTCCAGGCAAAGCTTTCTTTTAGTCACCAAAAATCAATTCTTAAGTTCCATTTCTGGAATGGCTTTTCCATCCTTTGCATTGCCTTGGTGATTCAAAAGGCAGAGTTGTACCTGGAGGTTTCTGTTTCTCAAGAAAAAGTGTTTGTGACAGTCAGCAAAGAATTTCCCCAGCTATCCTTTAGTGAAATGAGTCTGCTTCGATTCCTGCCCAGCCTAGCAGGAGAGATTCAGTGAACCACTGTCTAAGAACTTGCTAAATATGAGCCAAGCCAGACCTGAAAACTAGCCTGAAACATCTTTCGAGACAGTGAGGTCCCTGGCTTGGTGAGTTGTAGGAAAGAAATCTGCTGAGTTCAGACACATTTTGGAGTGTGATGATTAGTGCTGTGACACAACTGTCAAATCCTGAACTATGGAAACCAATATTAATGTAAAAAATTAATCACACATGAAAACCGGCGACCAGGTATTCCTCTGAGGTACTGAGCATATAGGTATGTGTTCATATATGCCTCTATGGATAGTTTATACATTTATTTATATATGCATTTTGGTAAAGTGACCTTTTATTCATGCAGTTTTGGCCCTGAGAACTAGGAGAAATTTAGCAAACAAGAGTTTAAATTACTAAGCCTTTTCTTTCTATTAAATAATTTGTTGTATTTCTAAATGTGGATGAAACATTCTGCTCAAGGTCTAATTTTATAGAAAAAACCCAACTCTTGTATTTGTCAAGGTTGAAAAATTTCTTGGAAACTTTTTATCCATGAGGGGGTCTGCAAATTGGAAGAAATGTGGGAGCAGTAAGAGGGAGCAAAAATAAAACAGATGGAATTGGAACTTGAAGGTAAATATTTTGACAAGGACCTTTGAAATGTTTTACCTTCACTTCAGTGCAGGACTAAAAAATCTCTTAAACATTAAAAAAAAGGTTACTTTAAAATAGGCTAGCTATCCTGCAAGGATTTCACTGTTAAAGACTTCTAGTGGTTTTTCCTGTAAAATATTTTATTTCTAATGCTCTGATCATCTTACTTGCTAGTCAGCAGTTCAAGTTGGCTGCAGATTGAGTTTGCATGGCATGAGATGGTGCTGGAAGAGAGGCATGCTTTGCATTCTTTGCATCAGCACAACAATCTAATGTAGAAGCAGCTTGAGATAAACACAATAATCTGGTCTCAGTATTGGTTCTCACTTTCACAGCTACCTCAGGTTTCAGTTCACTAAATAGTGTTTTGAGATCCTGACATACGTTCAAACCTGAAACAAGCACGTTATAAATTGTTCCGTGGTTGTTTCTTTCTTTTTGTGAACCAATATAAAGCAGAGGATGTGGAGTGCTGCAGTCCCTGGGGGTCCTGTACTCAATTCACAAGAAGATAAGGAGATTGCCACACATTGAGACCTCTGGAGGTTAAAAGCCCATTCTTGGTTTACAGGGTCATTTGGAGTGAATGTGGACTGGATGTGCAGGTGGGTCATCTGGGAGGCCATGGACAGGGTTGGGGGTAGGGTGAATGATTAGAAAACAAATAATACTCAAGTGCAAAATTGGCAACTTGCCTCCCAGAATGGAAGTGGCCTTCTCTTTCTCTCCCTGCAGCATTTCAGTGAAAGCTAAATTGGAAAAATTCACCTCCTGTGTTTATGACTTTCACCAAGGTTTCCTAAATATTAATGTGGGAAGTAGAAAAGCTAATTTTTCACCAACATTTTGTAATGATACTTATTCCCTCCACTACTTCTAAGGAAAGAAACAATTTTTCATCTCTGCTCTTCTCCACACTATCATACCAGGAATGAGTATCAGAAAAACCCACCTCTCTTATTCAGGAAAAACAAATAAGACATTTTCTAGTTCAATATTTTAAAAAAAATAAATGTCGCAAAGTGCTGAAATAACAAATGAGAAATTTATCAGAAGGGGAAGAATGTTTTGCAAAAATATTGTCTTTATGACCCATGGTGGTGGATTTGTCTTACTAATAATCCAGCTGACATACTGACTAGAACTTTTGGAAAAGGAATAATACTGATTGCCACTGAAAAATGCTTTGAACTTATTTGGAAGAGAAACGTGGAAGACATTCTAACTGTACATTAAAAGTATGTGACCCTCTCCTACCTTTGGTTGCAATTCCATCAGAACTCTGAAACTTGGGGAGAATGAAGCTGGTTCTCCACTTGGCTGAAGACCCTCTCACATCACAAACTAGTGAACTTCTAAATGTGGTGCATAAAATGGCCAACAGGCTGGACCCCTCCACAAGGTTCTTTGGGATGGTTGGTTGTTTCAAAGGATGCTTGTTATTGAACATGATTCACAGATTCAATGTACTCCCAATTAGACTCTTATTTGGTTTTGGATTTCTTTCTTGATGTGTTTGGGGACACGCTGCTGTCTCTACTACTTAATTCTTTGGAAGTGGTAGCAAAAAAGCAGGGAGGATGGGATGATAATACCCACCTACACTACTAAATGCATCTAAATAGAAATTATTTTGCCTACGTGCAATAAAAAATTGTTGTACTTAGAAGGGCAGTAGGGGCCACACTGCCCAAGCCAGAGCTCCTCTGCACAGGAATGTGCAGCCCTGGGGAACTTTTAAACTGTGTAGGAAGGTCAGCTCTTGGGCATCTAAGTTCAGAAGAGTGGTCCAGAAAGCCTAGTCTCCCCATTGAGTGTATGTGTATGTTGTGTTATGGCTTGGGTTTGTTTGAGGGTTGAAAGGAAATGGTCTTGTACCCCATCCCCTTTTCTCATCACCCTTTTCTCATTCCCACTGAGATACTGACAAAACACAATACAGCCAGACTGCAGGTGAAGAATGCAATGAGCTGCCTGTGCCACTTCCCCCATACTCATATGCTGAAATTAATAATATTGACTCTCTTATACCTAATTTTAGGAAAAATATCCCTCAATTATGGGCCTAATTCCAACCTAATACCAATCCTAATAAAGGCAGCCAAGGTCAGGTCTTAATTTAGGCTAAGACTTGTAGTCTGCTGGGAGAAAAAAATGGCAGTGATCTAGATATTCATCTGCAGAGCGTAGCAAAAGAAAGTCTGAGTGCCCTGAGAAAGAGGGTGACATGTAGGGTAGGATCTGCTTTTGGGGAGAGGACCATTCCCTGAGGGTTTTGTACTCTCTTTTGGTGTCAACAGATGCATGCAAGTCAAACTCTGAGTTTCTTCTTTGCACTCTTCATGGAAGCTATGTCCTTCTTGTGGCAGCTGCAGCTCATCCATAGGGTGGTAAATTGAATTTTCATATATTTCTGAGAAGTGTTGAGCCAGCTCTGGGTGCATTAAGAGAGCTGGCCAAAATCCTATTGGCATTAGTGGGGATGCTTGATAGCTTGTGCTGTGGTAAGTGCTTAAGTCCTGATGTTCTATAGATCTAGGCTTAAACTGATACCATCGTGAGACATTAATAATAAGGTTCTGTCTATTAAATCATCAATCAGCTCTTCGGCTGTCAAAACCCACAGTTTGGGAAAATTGCTGTCTGACAAGTGAAAAAAAGCGAGAGAAAGTAGAAGTTGGGCAACTCAACAGCTCTCGAAGTCATCAGATTGATGGCTCAGTAGATACCTGGTGAAGATATGGCTTTTTTTTTTCTTTTTAAGGATGAGAAAAGACTTTGTAAAAAATCAATCATTTGGATGGAGTTTCATGGAATGACTGGATGGAAAATAAACCCCTCATTCTAATAAAAGAAAGCCTTAGTTGGCAACATGATTATTATCTATACCACTGATTACAACTAGGAGTGCATTGCTTGAAGCCCATACCAACTATCTTTTCAGGTAGCTGTGTCTTGATTGTTTGTCCCCAGCCACCTGTCAGTTCTTTCAATGAGTTTTTGAAATTATTTGTCACGTCTTGCTTCTGAGGACACTACATCTAGAGACAAGGACACCTGTAAGAGGCTGCCTGGTTCCTGTGGCTAACAAGAACCACTGTTACTCTAAACAGTGTCTTACGTGGTTTCCATCAAATGTGACAGGGTGCTGCTTCCTTGCAATCAGATCCTGCTATATATCAAAGGCCAACAATTTGCCTAATAAAGACAGAGCAGAGATGGCACCTGTTCTATCTACCTTTAAATTGTTACCTTCACGACTAGCCTGGATTGTGAAGATACTGGCCTTAAGTTTAACTTCAGAATCAGCAGAAAACAGCCATTTTCCATTTTCAGGGAGGCACAATGACTGACTGGGAGAGAGATAAAAATCACTTTCTGCTTTATGATGTGTGGATTAATGAAAGTATTAAACCATTCTAAATGATAGATAAGGAAATTATTTCCACTGTAGCTTGAAAGAAATAAAACTGCTCTGTCTTAAATTTAGGAGGTTTAAACCTTTGCAAGCTCATCAAAAGTACGTGGGCAACAAAGAGGGGCAAACTTACAAACATCTACAGATCACCCTAACATTTTAACATTCATCATTTTTCTGCTTCATTACTGTTAGTGTTTCCCATAAGCTTTGAGACACAAGCTAATTTTTCCAGAAAAGAAGAGTAAATACAGGTCAGGCTAATATGCTTTTATGGGCAGTGCTGGAATTTTCCCATTTTATTGCCATTTGCACTATTAATTTTATATCATTGACATTGTTGTCTTCATTGCTCATGTCTCACAGGCTTGAAGAGGATTTACTATGCTGAGAAATTCAAATGTGAACTGAAATGGAATGAAATTCAGATGTGCTTCAGTTAGACAGTACAAGTTCTATTATGTGACCCTTTCTGGCTTCACAAATGGAGCAGAGTGTAGCTTTTTATTATTTTCATGTGCAGCAGTGACTGTGCTCGATCATGGCTTTTGTGTGAATGTGTTTGCACCAGAATATGTGCAACCGGGTTTTTACCTGAAGATGAGTATGTGGTCTCTTGCTTATATTCACAGATAAAAAATGTCTGTGAATGTGTCATTCTGACTGCTTCAGATATACTCGTACTGGTGTTTTCATAGAGATATAGTTTTATGTATTTTGACATAAAGATGTGTGAATTCAAGAAAGAGAATGATGCTTTGTGTAGAGTGCCTGCAGAACTATTCATGCACACCTTGTGCATAAAAGGTTTGCTTGAGCATGGTAATTGCCAATAGAAGTTCACACAATATTGAGTAGAAACAGATCATTAATCATTTGATTTAATCTTGAAGAACACCCAGAAAATGGAAGACAGTGGTCTGTTTATTAGTACCTGGAGTTTTTCATGCAGTCTTGAAAACTCAGTCATAAATAAGTAATAGGCTGTTCTTAACCTGATGTGATGGATAATAACTGGTAGAATGTGCTCATTTATGGCATTTATGTAGAAAATAGAGAGCAGCTGGTTTAAAAAGAGGCTGATAGGTCACATATGGAGGAAGAAGTCAGGTCTTCAGTGGACAAGTAGAAGAATAGAACTGCAGGACAATGGAAGAGGTGCAAGAAGTCAAAGTTCTTTTAGTGAAAGTGATGAATAACTATCTTTGGTTTCCCAAGAAACAGTTTGTTCCCTTCCTGCCTTGCACAACACTGTTGTGTAGTTCTCTCTCTGATGCTCTAAGAAATCACTGCGTCTATCCTTTTCAGAAAGAAAATAACTAGAAGCCTCTTAACCTCATAAATCCAAACTCAGAATCATTACTTTCTACAATTCAAAATACTAATTATGTAAGACTGAAGAGTCCATCCTCTGGACTTGTGCAACTTCCCTGTGTTGCCTACTCTGGTGAATTTTTGTAACACAAGACACAAATCAGAAAAAAGTAATTTCAGCTTTCAAGTCCCATGTCCTTCAGAACACATACCACAGAATTTCACTTGGCAAACCCTGAGTCATGCCTGCAGTAGTATCTTTAATACATCCAGAATGACAAAAGAATTTTAAGTTGTGACAAATCATAGACTGGTGTGGGTTGAAAGGGACCTTATAAACCTAGTCCCAAACCTTATGCCATGGGAAGGGATGCCTTCACCAGGCTGCTCAGAGCCCTGTCCCACCTGGCCTTGAACACTTCCAGGAACAGGGAAACCACAGATTCTCTGGGCAACCTGCTCCAGTGCCTCACCCCTCTCACAGTAAAGAATTTCTTCCAAATAACCAATCTAAACCTACCCTCTTTCAGCTTAAAGCCATTCCCCTTTGTCCTATAGCTTCCTGCTCTTGCAAAAAGTCCCTCGCCAGCCTTCCTGTAAGCCCCCTTTAGGCATTGGAAGGTGCTATAACATCCTGAAACCTTCTCTTCTCCAGACTGAACAGCCCCATACCTCTGGGTGTCTGGGTAGAGGAGATAATCCTTAAAAAGAAAAAGAGGAAATAGATATTTATAAACCATGACCAAGGAGATAACTCTCCAGCTCAGTCTTCTCCTTCCTATAACATAAGGATTTACTGCTGTTACAATGGTAGAATTTTTCCCCCTGGCAGCAGCATCACGACAAGGCCTTGACATTCAGGTCCATCAGCCATGTTTAAATTAACACACTCAAATTAGATGATGTTTAGGTGATTAATAATATTCAGTCTCTAATCAATAGTTCAGTTACCTTAACAGAATTGAATGTTTCCTTTTCTTTGCTGTATGTTTTAACCCTACCTAGCACTAGGAAAAACCGTGAGAATATCTCATAATACTCATGTTTGAAAAAATGCTACAGTAATCATGACAGTAGTGTCCCAAACAACAACATATATGCTCTCTTGCTCCTCGTTAACAAGATCTGACTTCTCCATGTGCTAGATCCTGTCCTTCAGCTGCTGTTTCTCATTGTGGAGGCTTCAGTTGATTTTTTAATCTTAATTAGTTTTATCTAATGCCTTTCAGAGTCTCATCGGTAATTAATTAATAGGGGTGCTCTGCTTATCTTGTCTATCACAGGGCAAGCAGATTTTTAGTCTGGCCCTGCTCACCCAGCTTCATCATCCTTCATTATTTTAGTGATCATAGATCTCTTGAAGAAACCACATGGAGTTCATTAAGCAGATTGTAACATCCAGTCTGCAGTGCCTGTTGAATGCCAAGGGAATAACTGAAGGTAGTGTTGACTTGATTAAATAATTATACATGAGATACTACTTGAATGTTCTAAAAAAAATTTATTTTCTTTTTACTACTTTAGATTCTTAAATTAATATGACTCTATCCTTGAAAACTTGTACATTTGAAACCTTTCACAGACAAAACTGATATTCATTTAGGTGGCCCACTGTTTATAAGAGACATGTACTGGAGTGGGAAATGAGTGTGGTGTGAATTTATGCAATCTGTATGGGTCATGCAATCTCTGAGTGGGGCACAGCAGTGGGGCAGCAGCAAAGCAGAGCAACAGCTGTCATACTAAACTGTGCAGTACTAGTCATCAAGGAATCATGATGAAGCTGCAGTTTCTTTTAGGTTAAGAAAAAATACCTGCACAAAACTTCCTGTAAGAAAGGAAATGTCAGTGAGTTTATGGTAAAGTACCCGTTATAAAAAGATCTGAATACAAAACACTTTCTGTTCCATGCCAAATTCAAAATTAGGAAAAGATCACTTTTTTTTCCCAGATAAAACAAAATTCAGAGGGTGTGGTAAAATGATTAATATAAATGTCACTTATAACCAAACAAAACTCAGTTCTAACAGAACTGAAATAGTCCAGCTATCTGTTCAGTATTTAGAAACAAAATGAAAGGTTATCTAGAAAAATCTCATTCTGAATAAAAGAAAAAAAAAGTGGTATTTAAAAGATCAAAACACAAAAATGACCCTTCAGAGCAATTCAGCATGTGCTTATGGTATTTAGAGGATGATGACACGCTACATGGTTCAGTTTTGTTGAACCTGACACTGTGAGCAGTATCAGTTTGATAATAACTTCATGTTATCTCCACGTTTCAGCAAAGCAAATATTTTTAGAAATGTGAGTTCAGTTGGCTTTGATGCAGAAGACATCCTGTTTCCTTTCACCTCAACTTAATTTGTAACTAATGCTGAGAGAGCTGCAGCCATGGACACAAGGTATACGCTTTTCCTATCAAGTTGAGCTCACGTGGGCAGTTTTTTTCCTGCTCACATCACATCAGAAAGTGGTGGGAAACTTTTTAAGTGCTGCCACAGTCCCTAGTATCTCTACTTATGCAGAAAGCAATTTTATGGCCCTTTATATGATATCATGTGCTCAGAATCAGCCCAACCTGGCTGTATTTTATGAAGATGCTCTTTTCTGCACATCAGTCAGTAGTTTTTTCTCCTCGGCTTGCCATTTCTGATTCATCATTTGTTAAGGGTCTTGAGCAAAATATCTTCTCTGCCCAGAACAGGGGAAGAGGTATATATCTGCAATCTGGCTGGAAAATTATGTAAAGCAAAAATGAGCCTTCTACATAGGGTACTCTGAACCCAGGCTAAAATTATTTATGAGGCTATGTTATGTTTTTCTGAGTCCATTTTTCTCTGACAGGGATGTTCATACTTTCCCAGGTGTGGGTCACACTGGCAGTTTTCAAGGCACCTTCAGGCTACGTGTGTTACTAGGAAATGAGATCTGAAAACAGCCAGCTTGTTTACCGAACCTGTGAGGTGCCCCACAGGCAATGTCAGTTCTCGGTTTGTTTAGGAGTCTGGGGAATGGCAAGGAGGGACATATAGGTTGTACAGACTACCATTCAGTACCTCAGTGAGCCTGATTTTTAAAATCAATGTCTTCAACAGATTTTTGGATACCAGTGCCTTCCCATGGAGATCAAGGACAAATAGAAAGAAGCTAATAACTTGTGTCTCAAGTTAACCATGCTCTAAACCCCCAGGAGTGGTCCTTCCTAAGGCTGCAAGAATCCCCTAAAACTTGTGGTTTGGATCAGGAGTAACATCTGAATAACACTGGATCAGACCTCTTAGATCAAGCCTCTAACCATTTCTTATATAGTCCTCTATAAGTGTGGTGCTGCTGTCTGCTACTTGCATTGTTCCTCCTCTGTTGTCCATTCAGTAACACAGCTCACATTTGTTGAAGTGGAAGAACCCATTTGGGATTCAGTAGTGACAGTCACAGATCAGTGGCATTTACCCAGGGAGAAGTCAAGTGGTGTCATAGAGGTGGAAGAAGTGATTCTTAATTCATTGAGGTTAACTTGTGAAATTAGCCTAATTTGCAATTTATGGCCCTTGACCATTATGTATTGGCCTGTGTAAAAAAATTCTTGCTGCCAACATAATAATTGTAACTTTTCAATAATGTAAAAAGATGTACACTGCCTTCTTCCCATGCCAGATGAAACTTAACCCTTTTAGGGACATTCTTTATTAACCTAGCTTTCCTCAAATCCTCCAAGGATGTTAGCTAAGATTTAGTATCATCACGCTAGGACTTGATCTTACCTGCTTAGGAGAGACACCTTTGCAGCCATACACCACAGACATTGCTTAACAGCAAGCCTAGATGATTTCTGTACAGGTAAAATGAAAATAGGAGAAGTGCAGGTGTTGACATGGGCTGTTGTTGTGAGAGAAGAATTTCATTTCCTAACTAGATTCTTTGACACGTTGACAGGTCACTTAGTCACAAATGCAGATGAATGTAATTACACCCATGAAGCGATTGCTGAAGTTCTCTTATTGATATGCGTGCTGGAGTACCACTAAGACGGGTTCTTTTTTTCTTTTCCCTTGAAAAAATATTCCCCGAGGGATTTACACGCCTTGAGTCAACTTGTCAACCATTATAAAAGGGCCGCCATGGAATAACTAATGTGGAGGAGGCTTAGTTGAGTGCAGGAAGAAGTGGAGAATATTTTTGCTTATGAAAATGAATTAGAAAATATTTCCTCTCCCTCTCTTTCATTCGTATCCTCAATGTGACCTTGATGCAGAGTGTTTGTGCTGTCCAATTGCTGCAAGCAAGAGTCCAAGGTCCTGAGCAGAGATTAGGTGCTGATGGGATCTAGAAGTAAATGTGTGGCACAGTTCTTATCCACAGCTCCTGTTACGCTAGACCCACAGGCAGTGTGACTCATTACAGGCACAGTGAGAGGTCTGTGTGTAACTAAATATAACAGCTCATCCTTTTGGCTCTGGAGGACCTTGCTGTAGTGTCATGGCCAAAATAATTAAAGGTCATACAAGCCTTACTGGAATGGGGCACGGTTGCTTATTTTATAAGTACCACTGGAAGTGTAGGAGGAAGAACATGTTGGAAGCATGAGACTGATGACCTGTAGGTCCAGAACGGGTGGGTGGCAGCTCAGAGAAGCCATAAGGAAGCTGGTAAAAGTACAGCTGAAATGGCAGGCAGTAGGTTGGGCCTGGGGGAAACACATAAGTGTGAAAATGAATTACTACAGTGTTGCTCATTGGTATCTTTCAAGAGGTTGTCCCACAGTTGAATACAGCCTCCCTTCATTAATCCTAAAGGAGGTTCACTGGAATAGCACCATCTGCCTACTCCCTATCCTTCAAAATCACTGCTGAGCTTAACACACATGGAAGTTTGCCTGAGTTTCTCAAGGAAGTAAATTCAAATAATGCAGCTCTCTTATGGATGCCTGTAACTGTATTCAGCATTACCAAAGATAATGCACTGGAATAAATGGCCCATCAACCAAGGGCATTGGAATAAAAATCATTCTAATCCAAACTGGAGTAGCCTTCAACTAGACTAATATGAAGATGGCTGGTACTTCTGCAATGCTAAAACATGTTAATCATATCTATTTTTTTATCAATGGGAAGTGAATTCACATAATTTGCGTGATAATTTGGTTTTGAGACTTATAATGAGGTGATTGCAGGTAAAAAAAAGTAAATAAAATGAATATGCCTTTCCTTGTTCTAAATCTAGGCTCTTGTTAGAGTTCTGTTAGATGAAATCATTCATGGTCCTTGGTAGGTCTCATTAATGGTGCTAACCACCTCTTACTAAATCAAAAATTCAATTGGGCCTTTCCAGCAGCTGAGGTTGTTCTGTGCTTCTCTGCTTGTAATTGCTTTTATAAAGAAGAATCAGCATATTGAAATGTGTTCAAGCCCACTTGTCAGCCTGTGAAGCAAAATGAAAAGGCAGTAAATCCTGATTGAAACTCCGACTTGATGCTCAGCCTTGAACTCTTTAATGTTGATGAAAAGATTGATTGGTGTGGCAGGATGTGATGCTCACTTTGTGAGTCTGAACACTGCAGGGTGACCCAGTTATGCTCAAACCAAGCCCCCCTCTGAGACCTGAGATGGTCAGATGCTCTCAGCTGAGGCTATGTTTAATTCTTTATGGGTTTAGAATTAAAATGTGGTGGCAGCTGGAAATTTATTGTGGAAATGGTGACAGACCTGCAGCAAGGAGTATGGTAGGGAGCATAAAACTCATTCCTGCTCATTCCCAAATCATTCTGGCTTAAAAACAAACAGACAACAAAAAAAACCAAACCCAACCCTAAAACAACCACCCCACCTTAGAACAGTAACAGTCCTGCTTCTCGTGACTAGTCCTTTGAGTGCTTCTTTTTGATGGTTTGGTTTCTAGCACCCTTTTTTGGAGACCAGGTTTTTAAAGGTTTCCAAAAGCTAGCGCTTTTGAAGACGACCTGAAGTGGGCATGCCAAGAGAGAGGTCCTCAGGTTTGTCTGTTTGGAGGGAATTTCCTTCACTCTTACAGAGAAGCCCACGGTTAATGTGCTGACATATTGTGGGGCCATTGGGAGTATTTCTTCTCTTAGATTCTCCTTGAGTTTTTAAGCTCTGAAACTTGTTTTTGCAAAATCCACTTTGGCTGGAGTTGCGCTGGAAGTTATTTTGATGTTCATGAAGTAGCTGGGGACTGATACAAGATTTACTTTAAGGACATGGGGAAACTTTTCCATTTACTAACCTTGCACGTTGAACCAGCTCCTTTGAGAGGGACATGTGACAACTTACTGTTGTGTATGTTCAAATTACAGGATTGTCAGGAATATATTGTTTTATCTCATGTGAAGGAAGTGGTGGTTTGAAAAACCTTTTCTCTGAGGTAGTAATGATTTGCCCCACTGATAATACTGGACCAATCAATAGATCACGTGCACCCTACGGAAATTACATACCCACAGAAATGGAAGAGAAGGTGGTGAAGAGAGTTTAGAAGGTAGGTAGCCGTGATCTGAGCCAGGAGGAAGCAGGGGGCCAGTGAGCCCCTCTGGGGGCCAAGGGCCCCCAGCCCCCAGCTGAGGCTACAGGAGACCCGGTATAGTGACAAAGCTGGACCAGGTCCCGTAATCAAGAGCTAGAAGAGTTTCCTTACTGTCAGGAGCAGCAGAAGACACTAAAAGCGGCAGCAGAGCAGTCCTGAACAGAGACAGCGATGGCTAAAAGCCAAAAGATAGCCAGTAGCAACGAGATAACGTGAAGCCGGCTGAGAGACGCAGAGATGTTCCTGCAGGAGGGAGAGCTGGCAACAAAACAGAGGAAAACTCAACAGAGCTGTTTTGGGGTAAGACTGTATTACTTTCCCAAAATCCAGAGACTTCCTGAAGAGGGGTGGACTTCCAAACCCTTAGGGAGTCCTGAAATGCAGCAGCAGCTAGAGAGAGAGAGAAAGGAGCTGAAAAACCCAGAGTCATCCAGAGAGCTGAGCCAGGACGGAATGCGGAGGAGGTGGCCGTGCCCTCTGCTGCTGCTGCTGCTGCTGCTGTTTCTATCATGCTGGCGAGCTGAGACAGAGCAGAAAAGCTTTGGTAAGACTGAACTGAAAGCTGCCTTCAATGTTCTAACCCAAAAGGAGTGAAGATCTTTGAGGAAATCCCCCGAAGGCTCGGGCTCAGGGTTGGAATTTCCACAAAGTAAGAATAAAATCCTGACTGCCATACTTAATCTGCTACCTCAGGAAAATGAAGGACACTAACCCGTGCCACAAAACACTGAAATGAAGGAACTGTGGCTTGAGAAGTGACAGAAAGACTTTTCTCTTTTCTTCTTGGACTTTTATTGAAGAAAAGGAGAAATTTATTTTAATGTAAATATATATATGTGTGTGTAAATAAACCTTTGTAAATATTTTCCCCTTCCCCCGATAACGAATGGTTGTGTTTTGTCTGAAAACTCTCCACATGAGGTGAAAAAGATATCAAGTCCATACCATCACTAAACCCTCTCACAAGGGCAAACTGTGGCGGGGGGGGCTTGAACTTAGAAATTAGATTCTCGGGAGTTTCAAACCACCACATTTTTGGTGGAGAATGCGGGCATCAATCCTGCTACCTTCCAATTCATGTAATTCACCCGGAAGCATTTACCCAAGCAACACCAGTGCCTTTGCAATATGTTCAGAAGGCCAAGAGTCTCACTCCTCATTTTTGCCAGTACACATGAGGGGAGATATCCAAGTCCTCTCAGCCCCTCGACTCCGAGCGAGGGTCTTCTCTTCCATGGGCTGCGTTTCCCAGAACAAAGGTCACTTCACCACCTCATATCAACGAAGTACAGGAGCCTTTGTGACAGTCCCTATCTTCAGGAGATTCAAGCCCCTTTTGCAGAGCTCCATGCTCTGTCTCAAAGCAGCAGGGGGGGCGAAAGCCCTCCTCTGCATTCCTTTGGCTGTCCCAGTCCAGGTTTCCAGGACGCCTGAGCTTTTCAGCTCCTCTCTGCAGTGCTGTAGCACTCCAAGACTGTTCTCAAGTAAGAGTCCATCCTCCTCCTCCTAGGGGTTCTCAGAGGGGTTTGGGGAGTTTGTTTCAGTTCTTACCCAAACTCTCTCTCTCCCTCTGTAGATCTTAGTTCTGCTCTCTCTGCTGCTGCCTCTCTTTCTCTTCAGACAACTCTATCTCTCTTCCTTGGCTGCATGTTTGTTTGCTGCTTCTTCAGTTCTTACCTCTTCTGGCTCTCTGCCACTTTTTCTCCAGTCAGTGTTGGGCTGCTGCTGCTGCTGCTCATGGCAGAGAAACTTCCCCCAACTCATTAGCTACAGATACTTAGCCCAGTCTTACACTGTTCCAAGTCCCTGTAGTCCCCCAGCTGGGGCTGGGGGGGGGCTCAGCCACCAGTGGGGCTGAGGGCCCCTCAGTTCGTGGCTTTCACAACATGGCCATCTCTCCAGCAACCACTACAACAACTACAACTCTTCTTTTCCGGTCTGGATGATATGTTTATATTTTGCAGAAGAGCTCATTGGTTCAAATCCAAGGATCACCACCCCCTGGAGGTTTACCATTTTATAACTTGAGGGGGAAAACTGTTTTCCCCCACCACAGTAATAGGTCACACAGGATGCTATTGCATCCTGTTGGTTGCATGGTCTTAGAGATGTGGAAGTGAAACTTATGCAGTTTTCCCCTGAAATTATTTTGGAGTTTTTCCCCAACTTCTCTACACTGAAGCTAAAAGTGACCTTTTCCTACTCCCTGTACATGAAGGACCTGCACTGGCACCTCGGTCCTCACCCAAGGAGCTTCAATTCACTCTGTTTCCATTACCATCTGGCTCCATTGTTTTCCCTTCTGGAAGCCAGAGACTAGAAGGATAACTGTCATGTGCACCCTCCATCCCAACACTGAGTCCAAGTAAAGAAGATGTCAGAGGTGCATCAGGGGTGAGACAAGGCCATGCTGTAAAATGTGTTGGTCTTTGGCAGTGTTGTCAATTAGTTGGGACTGAAACGACCCAATAAATCACCTCAGGTAAGTGACATCACACCACTTTTTCATGTGCCTCCACTTTGTGTTTACTGCTTATGTGCTTGGTCTATACCAATTAGAAGCTTTGTGGGATTTTAATGTGAATATTCAGTGGTGAGCACAACAGTTCTGTGTTGTCCTTCCCTGATACATGACGTTACCTGAAATAAGATACAGCAAAATTATTAATAGAGATGAAAGACAGCATGTCGAAGACTGTTGTGATTCATAATAATGGTGTGATTAACAGTAAAAGTGACAGTAGTAGTGGAAAAAGATGAGGAATAAAGAGAAACCTCTCCCAGGACTGAAATCCTCTCAACTGGAACGCACAAATGATAGGAAGAGTCATACTGCTTAGACCTTTATAGTGCTTTTGGCAGTAGTTACTAGCATATATATCTCCATATATATGTGTATATATATACGTAAGGAAGAGCTTCAGAGCAGAAAAAGCATGCAGTGCTTTTCTTGTAGATCTTCTCAGACCCAGTGACCTGGTTTGGGAATTTCCTGAGCTAGCGATGGCATCTTTGTTTAATAATTCTTTTTAGATTTTTTTTTTTCCCTCAAAATATGAAGCAGTGTAATATTCTGGCATGATCCATAGCCTGCAGAAAGGAGTTCCAAAGTTTAACTCAGAGTTATGTGATGAAGTTCTGGCTGCTCTGAATCCATTGCCTGGAAATTTCATGGGATGCCTTCTAATTCTTGAGAGGCAAAAACTAGTTATTCCTTGTTTTGCTTTCTGGGCTTTGGAAGGAATTTCCTTCACTCTGGCAATTCTAAAGCATCCATTTTTGAGCGCTAACTGACGCTGACAAGTAATCACTAGGGGAGTAATATTTAAAATAATGTATATTTGCCATATCAACCAAGTAAGGCTCCTTCCTTCAAATTTTCAATCTCAGAATCAGTGAATTATAACTAGGTTATGGTAACAAAAGTAAAAATAAATAGATCAATAGATCAATAGCAATAAATCCGCCTCCACCATTCCCCTTCCCTCCAGTGCAGCATATCTAATTTTCCACAGCTGCTATTTTCTTCTGCTCTCTGAAATGAGATTGATACATTCCGCTGTAATTTTGTACATTTGTAGCTCTGGGTATTTTTGTCTATTAGGTTATTGGTGACTCCAGGAGTACTGTAGTTCATCTCCAGCGGAAACAGCAGAACTATACTTACAGTGTACAACCAGATTTGGATGTTCCAGGTCCATTTTCCTGAAAGATGCTGAATGCACCCATGTGAACGATCAGCAATGCAACCTCCTTATCTGTTGAGCAAGTTCCCCTTCCCTCCTTCTATTCCCAGGAAGCCCTTTGAACTGCTCCTGACTCTTGATTATTTATGAATTCATGGCTATCACATGGGAGACATAGAACAAAATCTCTGATCTGACCATCCAGTCTATCATTTCAGACTCATTGCTATTGCAATGCTTTGATTTTCAGTATAGCAAGCTCCCAAATATGTTTAATAATGAACCTGTGAGAAGTCTATGCAAATCAGGAAAATATTAAAGGATTAGCTTCATTTTTAGTGTATCTAAATCTAGTCCACTTCAGAATTGACAAATTTGTATTAAGCAAGCAGATATAGGTCTCCAACTTTAAGTACGTGTTTATAATCCACTGAAGTGGGTTGAGATCAATAGGTTTGAGGAATGTGCTTAAAATGAAGAGTATACTTGAGAGCTTGTAGTATCAAGGCCTGGTAAAGAGCTCATCAAAGGTTTTCCTAGATGCAAAGTTACACTGATATAAATTTGAAAGTGATTTGGAATTGATTGGATTAAACTTGTCTGAAAGTTTGGTAAATGCATTTGACAAAAGGGAAGGGTTGAAGGTTGAGAGACAAATTTTGCTACTGGGAGGGCTAGTCAGTTAAAGACACTGCCAATCTCCCCCGTGTCTTTACCACTATCCAGAAGATCACTGACTCCAGGACAGACCAGCAAAATGTACAAGTCCCTGTCCCTCCACTGCTGTGTTTTATAGGCTCCCAAATTAACCTATCTAGCAGTGATTTTATTCTAAAATCTCAGATTAATAACAGAAGCAATTGAGATGTGTCCAAGTTCCCTTTTTGTCTTCCCGAATTAATGGCCAGTAAACTCTGGGAAGGGGATAGGTAAACAGCCAGGAAGCCTGGACATTTTCATCTGCTCCTGCTGTTCGTATCAGTGCATGTTAAAGATGGTAAATAAATGGAAATTAATCACTCAGTCTTTAATGTCTTCATGCATAAGTGTTTAAGGAAGGCTTACATCAGTTTAACAGGATCAGCAGCCTGCAGTCACCCAAACCTCCCAAACTTTCACCTGCAAGGCTGGGCTGGGGTTGGGAAGTCACCAGTTTAATATTCTTTATTGAATGAATGTTTGTTTGCCAAACTGCAAAAATTATGTGCACGCTCACAGCTCATAGCAATCACAGTATAAATTGTGTTAAATTCATGATTCATCAGAGAGCCATGTCATGGAAGCATGCTCCCAAAGTTTAATAAAAAACTCATAAAGCCTTTAACTCCCTGCCTGCCTGCACACAGTGTGCAAGTGTCTTTTACAGGGTTCTGAATAGGCACCATGCTTGTAATACATGGCTGATGTCAAAAGAGACCTCAGAAATTAGGATGTGGTTCTCCAAATCTATGCCTTGGATATTTGTGACTGCAATGGCTTTCTATTCTGTGTCATGTGTTAGTATCTATTATTCACTGCATTTCAGTCCTTATTCCCATTCTCATGCATTTTCTTTTCCTTTTGAAACTTTTTTGTAAATGAAAATACATCCTTAGAAATCTCTCAGTATTCGTTCTCCCCCCTGTAGCTCCTGGCAACACAGTCTAGTTCAAATTGAGTTACTTTTATTAAGCCTTTGATTCTGGGGGAAAATAAGAAGGTTTTTTTTTTTTCCATTATTGCCAGTATGAGATCCTCAAATGTTTGAATTCAGTCCATTTCCCAGGAAACTCTCACACAGATGGTCAATAGTTCATGCAAGGAGGCAGCAGACCATATAAACAAGCTTTTGGTCTCAGGCATTATTATTACAAGAGTAGCTCAGTAATAAGGCCAAACCCTTTGAGAAATTGTTCATTGCTATTGCTACCATTCAAGTCCAGTCTAATCTAGGATATTTACAAAACTGAGAATAAATCAGATTACTGGAAATATGATTTCTGTTGAAGTTTACATGTATATATATGTGTATTTGTGGTTTTGTGTATCGATATATATACAGTTGTAAAAGAGAATTAGAGTTAGTCTGATCTGAGTGTATTTCAGTAATTTTCTAAGTGTTCGTCATGTCTCAGGTATTTTCCATAAGTTTTAAAGTAGGCAGGTTTTATTGTTCCTAAAATGTACGTATGTGTGGTGGTTTAAGAACAGAAGGAAATTAAGCACCACACAGCCACTCTCTCACCCCCTCCTTTCTCTGGAGGAGAAAATGGAGGAGAATAGATGTAAAACTTGTGCGCTGAGATAAGAACAGTTAATAATTGAAAATAAGGTAAAATACAATAATTAGGGTAAATAATAATAAAGATAATAAAAAGGAAACAAGTTATGCACAATGCAACTGCTCACCGCCCTCTGACCAACACCAGACTCCCCTTTCCTCACCCAGCTCAACCCCCCTTCCAGGTAACTCCCCCTGGATTACATATCGAGCATGACATTCTGTGGTGTGGAATATCCCTTTGATCACCAGTCCCAGCTATGCTCCTTCCACTGCAAGGCATGAGACAAGCTACTTTATCCTTGACTTAGGATAAATACAACTTAGCAAAAACCAAAACATCAGCATGTTAGCAACACCATTCTCATTCTGAATCCAAAACTCAGTACTGTAACAGTTACTGAAAAGCAATTAACTCTACCCTAGCTAAAACCAGGACAGCATACTATAAAGTGCAAGCAATAGGTAATAAATATAAATATATATATATGCACGCACATATATATATATATATACATATATATATAGGTATATATACTTCTAGGAGGAAAGACTAGACACAAGTAATAGACTCCCAGTTAATCAGAAGGAAACTGCTCTTTCAGAAGAAGGATTATTTTATTTTTATTTTTGGCTCTGCCCACTTTTGATTCAGGATTTGAGCACAGGTTTTTAAATCTCTCTGGATACTGTGCACTGCTCTTTAGTCCAGCAGTGACAGCTTCACAGCTCTGCAGTCTCATTTCTCTAAAAAATTTTCCTGTAGACAGATCTCCCCAGAGTGCCGAAGAACAACAGCACTATTCTTGCACCAGCATTTGGCAGTGCCTGCACAAGCTATTGCAATTCAAGGTGGAAAGGAGACCATCATACTTTGTGAAAAGGGAAGCCAGAAAAATGCAATGATGCTGGAAACCAACTTTATTCACTCTAAGTGGGTTTTGGTAATGGTCTTTGACAAAGTAAGGAGTCAACTGGCTCATGGTGAGCAAGTGGAAATCACCTTCACACACATGATCCTTCTCAGGCCTTTAAGAGAAGGTGGAGGGGTGAAGGGCTGCTCCTGGTCTTTGGACCAGACTCATTCTGCGAGACAGAAGGTGGGCAGAATAGTGTGACTCCAGTGCAGATGCATTTCTGCTCCCCTTTCCACTCCCCAGCTTGAGTTAGCAAGGGAACAAAATAAGCAATACTAATAGCACTTCGCAGAGAGCAATGAGGTTTTCTGCTCTACTGTCTACTTAAAATTCTCTTTGGCACTGACAAAACTTGAGATGCCCTGCTGTGTACCTCTTTTCTTTTATTGAGTTGTGATGTGAAGTAATAGGAGAAATGCATAACTGCAAACACTCTTGGGCTCTCTAATGGTTAAGGAACCACTGCTGAGTTCCCCAAAAACCATTCTTGCATGCTGCCTGAGGAGAGACCATTCATCAGACTGCACACATGCATCTCTTCTTGACAGACCTCAGCATATGCACTGCCCATGGGAGACAAGTTGTAAGCATGTGAAGTTGACTGCTGACATGTTCACAGCAAACCAGAAGTTGTCCTTTTGTATATACTGTCACATCAAACCCATTTCAGGAGTTTATAGATATGATCTCTCTTCCAAGAGATCCAGAAATGATCTGGGTTACTTGTATAAAACAAGAATCCACTATGGGAGATCAATTACAAAGACCTCAATTCTCTCTCTGGAAAGACCTGATCGACAGATTTCTACATCTGGAGGAGCGTTTCTTGGGGATATAATTTCTGCTTGCCTTCTCACTGTTGGCTGCAGCAGGACACCAGTTTTCAAGAAGTGCAAGAATGAGGACCCTGGAAATCACAGGCCTGTCAGTCTCACTTCAATGCCTGGTAAAGTTATGGGAGTTATTAAAAAAACGCTGAAAGACAGTGCAGTTTACTGGTCCAGCCAGCATGGCTTCATAAGAGGAAGGTCCTGCTTATCAAACTTGATTTCCTTTTATGATGAGGTAACCCATCCTGGTGATATGGGGAAGCCAGTTGATATAATCTTTTTGGATTTCAGTAAAGCTTTTGATACTATCTCACAGAATCCTTCTGGACAAAATGTCCAATACACAGCTGGATAAACACATCATGTGCTGGGTGAGCAATTGGCTCACGGGTCGAGCACAGAGGGTAATAGTGAATGGGATGACATCAGACTGGTGACCTGTCACTAGTGGGGTCCCACAGGGCTCCACCTTGGGCCCTGTGCTCTAAAACATCTTCATAAATGACTTGTATGCAGGACTGGAAGGGACACTGAGTAAGTTTGCAATGAGACAAAACTCAGAGGAGCTATTGACTCCCTTGAAGGCAGAGGCCCTGAAGAGAGACCTCCATGTATTAGAGGACTGAGCAATCACCAAACACATGAAGTTCAACAAGTGCAAGTGCTGGATTCTTCACCTGGGATGGGGCAACCTTGAATTTTCCTATAGACTGGGAAATGAGATGCTGGAAAGCAGTGCCAGGAAAGGGACCTGGGGGTCCTGGTCGACAGGAAGTTGAATATGAGTCAACAGTGCCCTGGCAGCCAGGAAGGCCAATTGTGTCCGGGGGGGGCATCAGTCAAAGCATCGCCAGCCAGTCCAGGGAGGGGATTGTCTCACTCTGCTCTGCAGTGGGGCGGCCTCATCTTGAATACTGTGTTCAGTTTTGATCTCTGCAATATGAGATATTAAGCTATTAGAGAACATCCAAAGGAGGTGAAGAGCCCTGAAGGGAAACCGTCACTTGGTCTGTTCAAGCCAGGAGAAGAGGAAACTGAGGAGAGACCTCATTACAGTTACAACTTCCTCATGAGGAGAAGAGGAGGGGGACACCGATCTCTTCTCTGTGCTGACCAGTGACAGGATCTGAGGTAATGGCCTGAAATTGCATCAGAAGAGGTTTAGGTCTGGATATTAGAAAATGGTTCTTCATCCAGAGGGTGGTTGGGCACTGGAACAGACTCCCTAGGGAAGTGGTCACAGCACCAAGCCTGACAGAGCTCAAGGAGTGTTTGGACAATACTCTCAGGCACATGGAGTGACTCTTGGGGATGGTGTGCAGGGCCAGGAGTTAAATTCAATGACCCTTCCAACTTGTCATATTCTGTGATTCTGTGATTTTGTGAAGTCTATTGTGTGATTTTCTTATAAACTAACACTGGGGAAAAGCAGAAGGGCTGATTTTGCTCTTAGTGAACCACAGTTAGCTTTGTGTAAATACTGAACAGTCCCAGGTGACAGCAAGGACTGGTATGGATTTAATGTTCTACAGCTAAGGAATAAGTTAGAAGGTTTGTGTTTCTTGTGCAAACTATGGCCATCCTGTGTCCTAAAACACTCTTTGGATCTGCTGTGACATTTTGGCTCTGTGCTACTTCTGTACATCATGTTTCTGAAAGGTGATGGGCCATAGGGAGAGATTAGGAAGGGGAGAAACTGCATCTTTACCCTTCCAGTGATGATCAAATCAATAGTTACCTCTGACCCTGAAATCACAGTTGTCTCATTAAAAACTGAGTTATAGCTTGTGTGTTCTGCTTCTGCCATTCCTTCACTGTTTTTAGGGTAGTGTTCCCAAACTGTGTGCAATGGGTCAGTCCTTTTGTTCTGGCAACACACATGATTTTTTTCCCCATTTTCCCCCTGCAATACCCCTTTCGACACATAAGGGTTTGCATCTGAACATGCCAGGGGCAGTGTTAAAAAATCCATGTTTGCCGAGAAAAGAGAGAGTACTAACATTTAGAAAAGTGGAAAGATGAATCTTCACTGGAGATACAAAGTCGATAAAGAGACTTGCAGTGACCTGAGCATAGGTCAAGTTGACCTATGTGAGAATGGAGAGAAAAGAATGAAAGGAAAACAAGTTAGAGGAAAAGGCAGCACTAAAAATATGAGCTGCAACCATTAGTTGCAGTACTGTCAGTTCTTAAAGTGCCTGGACAATACTTTGCCTTTCTTTGTCTCCTGAGCCAGGATGTGAAAGCACAGGAGTGAATCAGCCTGTACATTAGTCTTGCAGCAAACAGAATAAGTCTGTTTTCCTGAACAGGGAAACCAAGTCATGAATCAGGAAAATGTGCTGCATTGGGACATGTGATAGAGCGTGTCTGGGGACAGAAGAAAGCTCTCATGAGCCTGGGGCTCTGTTCAGTTCTGACCATTACGATGCCATTTTTCTCTCTGACCATAACACTTTGAGTAGAGATCCTGATCCTCTATTTTATGTCATTATAGAAACTCTGCATGCAGACTGGTAAGGTAGGAGGCATAGTTAAAAAATAATCTATTTATGTCCTTCATTACCCAACAGTCTTTGTAACTCTTGGCTTTATGTATTGCAGGCTGGCACACTTCTTACTGAGGACCAAAAAAGAGAATTTGGATGAACTGCAAAGTAGATGCAAGAATATTATATTTCCTTAACTTTTACATTTGTCATGTCTAAGATGCCAGTTGCACAAAGCACAGGGTGGTGGAAGGAATTTCTTACCATGTGATTTGGAGATGTTCATGGGGCTTTTTCTTGCTCTGCAGAGAGATGGCAAGGGATCAACAGTTAGGATACATAGGAATGTCATAGTCAATTAATTTTCTGAAATTACACTCTGAAGTTGTGTTTAGAAAATGAATTAATATTGGTGAAAAGCACTGATATCCTTGGGTAAAGGGCAACAGAGAAGAATACATTGTTATTATTAAACTGTTGTAGAAATCCTCTCTTTGACTGAATTATTCCAGTGAGTTTCCTTGGTGATGTGACGTAGAATTTACTGGAGTGTTTGTGCTGTATAATTGAAAATGACATTACCTTTATTAAACCGTCTGTGGGACTCAACTCTTTTCTGTGCTGCAAACCAGCTTTGCCAGTGATTCTTACCAAGGGTCCTGAGCCAGCAAAGTGGAGGCTGGTCAGACATCCACGATGAAATATCTAAATTACGGGAAGATTAAGGGCAAAAAATACATTCCTTACTTGAGGCAAGTGAAATAATAGTAGATGTATAATAAATGTGGCTAAAGTCTCAATAAACTGCTCATTAAATTGTTCCCCATTGATAACAAAGGAAAGAGCACAATCACTTATCCTGTCCTTTTCTCTCTCAAACTAAGAACACTAACTTCAGGATTTAGAGGCCTCTTCCCAAGTCATCAGTTCAGAGCCAGTTTTCTTGGCACTACCAACATTGGCTGTCACCAATGGCTGTTCGTTTATCTGAGTAAAATGATTTAATGGTTCTAGTCCAGTTTTTCTTAGATGTCTGCATCATAATGAATCTCATCTCAATCAATGCTAATTGCTGCTTCTAACAGCAGCCTCCCAAGAGAGTCTTTAGGGAGCGAGTGGGCTGTGGAGCTTAGATCTGATGGGATCACACACCTAGGGATCATTAACAGGGCTTGCCTTACAAAAGCTGCCAGTCTGGCACTAAATTCGAGTACTGGAGACTAATATTGTGGTTTGAATTCTTCTCATGCCTGAGGTGCTAGACTGCTAAGAATAAAGGTGTCCAGCTTGCTAAATGTTAGTGCAAATTATTAAGCTGTCTTTTCAGCAGTGCTCTCTGTTCTAGTGCAGCAGGGTGGTAATGTGCTTCACAGCTGAACTCCATCCTGCGGCAACACTGATTTTATCACCCAGGGTGTAGTAGGACCCTTACATTTGGAGTGACTGCAATGCAGCAGTTTTGCTCTCTGATAGTGGGGTTTACTGGTGTTGCATCTATGGTACCCTGTGGGGTTTGACGAAGGAATGAAGGCTTAATGATGTTCTCCGAGTATGTCCTGATCTCAAAAAGAAATTACATCTTTGTAACAATATAATCATTCCCTTGTCAAATTAAATTGGGTGAATTTTCTCCTCTTAAGTTTGATTTTTGTAATGACTGCTTAGTCCCACCAATATTGGTATAATGGGAATATAGATACATTTTGATTGAATGTGGATCCTCTCCTGGATACCCTATACTTGATTATATACCTCAGTGGATCCTAAATAGGAAGCTCGTCTTTCCTTAAATCAAAATAGTTGCCTCATTGCTACATCATCAAAAAAAAAAAAGCCAGGAGTCTGATTAATAGTTGTGCTCCAGGCTTCTTTCACAAAGACAAGAGAAACTCTGGAAAGAAATCAACAAGTACGTTAAATATTAATATCTGTGTGTCTCTGATGATTTGTAGCTTCTCATTCTGGAATGATAGAATAATAGATAATGGAAAGAAAGTTATTGTACAGTATAAATATATATTTAATTAAGGAAATTTAAATTATTCCCCCATAAAATTGTGTTGTTACCAATAAGTCATTCTCTGATCTTGGATATTGAAATCTAAACGGTTTGATTAAACCAGAAACAAATTTGCCCTGGATGTTTTGGGGGGGTCTTAAAGGTACCAGTTTTTTATTTTAGATTTCTCCCTAAACTTCCTTTTGACACCTTAAAAATTAATGGCTTAATAGAATGCTTGACTTCACACTGGAACAGAGCAGGCCAGACACAGCAATTGATTGAACCCTACCTTTGTAAACCCAACAGTATTTATCTGGCAGTTTGTCTGCCGTGGGCTAGACTCTCTCCCTTTTTTTCTTTAGTTTGTGAAACTACCGATGTGTCAGATTCAGACTGGCATGATCACTATCAGTACAGATGAGGGCAGAGTGTGAGCCAAAACATGATATTTTGCTAATGGTTTGCTTACTATCTACATCTTTCCAGCCTCTCAGAAAATGCAAGCCTTGGAGAATAGGAAGAATAGCAGCTGGATCAGTTGAAGTCAGAGGAGAAACACGTCAGATCAAGTTCCCAACTGGGTCAGAAGACAAAGTTTATTTCTTTTTACGTTACCTGTATGTGTTGTCATTACAAATCAATTAATTCTAACATACTGATGGTAAGTCTGGGAATAAGTGCTTGATCCTGGGACTTGGTGAGTATTTTGTGCCTGGTGTGAGATCCACTGAACCTGTTGAAAGCACTTGCTCTGGATCAGGCTTTGCAGCAGATGATGAAGCTGCTTCCAGCCAGAAGCCCAGGACCTGACTTTCTCCAAGAAAGCTATTTTCTTTCTTTTCTGCCCAAAGTTCTACAAATCTTTCCTCACTGGAATATGATGTATCTGCAAAATTACATCCTTTATTAGTTTGTTACTCAATCCAAGGAATTAAATTATTTTCTCTGTATCACTGGAGGAGCTGGAATGGGACAAATGAATGAAATAACTCACCAATGGGCTAGTTCCCTTTGTGTCATCCAACAGAGAAAAATAGTGTGAAAGGACAGCAGGAAAAGCAACTAAATAAGCTTAAAATAACTGTGGGCTTTTTTTCCTGTTGAGCTCTTGTCTTGGATTAATTGAGTTTTTACCTTGTAATGAGTGCTTGTGAAGATTACAAATGCCAAGAACTGCAACATACCCTGTGCATCTACTCCATCTAATTGCAAGCCATGTACAGTTAGAGAGTAGAGCTACAGCTTCTAATCTCTTCTGACTTCCAGATGAATTGAGATGTTCGCTTGATACATAATGGGTCACAGGTTCATCTTATTCACAGGGACAAGTGAGTGCTCTCTGCAAACAAACTAGGAACTGCACAGTTGAGCCAGGCCAGATTTGTTATTTCTTTTCTTCCAGGTCATCAAGTTGTGGTGAATTACTTCAGAGCCTGGTGGACTCCACCCAAAGCCTGCCTTTAGCTTCAGAGGTCCGGGATCATTATGGTAATTATCCATGGTTTCACCCAGGTGGCAGCTAAATGTCCAAGACTCACCAAAAATATTTTAGTTTAATTTGGATTAACTCTCAGTGTTAATTATGTTTTCAGGTCAGGCTTTGTCTCCTGTTAGCTCACGAAATTGGCTTTGTGACACTGATGCTGCATGAGACATTACATCAGTTCAGTGTGGCTGGATTGCATTGACTTGCTCTTTCACATCTATGTACTTGAGCATAATCCTGAGATGTCCAACAGAGTTTTCTTTCCTCCTGGAAATGCCTATTTATACATTCTAACACTTACCATCTGTGGATGCGTAGAGTCTGCTTACTTGAAACTGATGATTTCATATCCAAGCATGCAGTGTATTTGAACTGTGAACATTTCTAAGAAGCTCTATTCCTTTTTGACACCTTATGCCCAGAGGAAAGAATGAAAGGAAGCAAATGTGCATTTTTGAGAAGGAGTAAAAAAGGATTGCTCTCAAGAGACTTGCTCCTCAGATTCTGTGATGAGTAATGCTCCTGTCAATTACTGGCTTTTTTTTCAGAAACAAGCTAAAAAATGCTTGATTTTAGCTTCATTTACTTTTTTGGGTTGATGTCATTCCTACTCCTGTGAAAATAGGTATTCACTGTGGAAACAAAGAGCTCTCAGCTGGACAAGAAATCAATGCCAATTAAGATCACAGAAATGATTAAGGACTTCCCATCCTGGGTCTTCATTTGAGATTTTATTAAGACTTTTGTAGAGACGCATTCAAGCAGTTGTGAAGTTTCCCCACAATATTAGCTTTGGAACATTACATATAAATCACAAAGTGCAAAAATTAGTAATTTTCTTCCTTTTAGCTATGGTTTCTTAGCATAGCACTAGGGACTATAATGACTTGATGGATTCATATCCATTATTTAAGGCCTGTTCTTGGGAAAGATAGAGTGTATCGTGCTTTTTGAGTGTTTGTTCCTTTTTAAATTTTTCTTAATTATTTGATACTCTCTTTCTTTAGTAAAATCCCTCTCCCAGGATAAGAAGTCAGTATGAGATGTAAAACATACATTGATGGCAATGAGAATTTATGTCTTGTAATTTAAACAAACAAAAATATATGTTTCTATAGCAGGTTTGTTAGCTAGGATCGTTCTCTCCCATATGAAAATCACATAGCAATTCAGTCCATCTATTTTAGATACCAGTTTCAGAAGGAAACTTTGACGTAAGGCTAAGATGTTGGAGGCATAATTTTTATATGGTTTTATAGAGGTTTAATTAGTGTGTAAATCTTACCTCTGGTGTGTTTAAGAAACCCATGTCTCTTCTCCAAAGAGCTGTAAGGGCTAGGAGCTGGCTACCCTGGTTTGGAGAATTTTATGTCTTTTTCTCCTGAGTTTCACTGCTCTGCCCAATACTGTTGGTGGACTTTGCAGTGATTCACCGCAGAAGCAACTGCATTATAGCTGTGGAATAACTAGTTTAGGTCTGAAACTTTTAAATAATTCTAACAGACAGGTGGTCACAGGACAAGGGGCTGTGCCTTGTAACAGTATGGAGTGTTACAAGTCTGGAGAAATTTGTGCGTGGATATTATATGGTTCTTTATTTGGTTCTAAATTGCTTCAGCTTGCTTTAGTGAAAGGGCTCAGCTCTTGCTGGTGTACCTGGATACAAGATGGTGTTTTACTCTGGGAGCAGGTAAAGCTGTAAAAGTCACAAGAGACAACTAAGGTCCTAATTTCCTTTCAAAGTCAATGGGGCTCATGCCCTTAAATACCCACTGACTTAAAGCAGTTTTTCTTTTGTTGGAAAGAAGCTCTAGAGTCCAGCACAGACATTGTATTAAAGGTGCTCCCTGTTTTTAGTAGCTGAAAAGCATCTTTTGAGCAGATGTTCAACAGACAACTCAAAAAAAAAAGGTGAAAAATAAGAAATCCTTCAGAGAAATTATCCGAAACTTTTTCCAACATCTTTTTACATTTCTGTCTTCTGAACCCTTGTTAATACTCAGTCACAATTCAAATGTGATCGTGCTGGTGAGATTTAAGGAAAAAAATAAATTGAAAAATTTTTTGTTACCTCTTAGAGGGAAGGTTAGAGAAAATGGAAAATAGGAAAGAAAAAAACAACCAACTAACTCACTAAGCTAATTTTGTCCTCTGACGTGTTTGGTATTCAGATTATTCAGTGCAATCTGATATGCAGACTTAGGAGTAATTCTGTGTTGTAAACTTATTTAAAATGAATGAGGCTGCCAGCTTACATTCCTCTAATAATATTTTATGTGCCTAAGTTTATGCGTTGATCCTGTGCCCTTATCAAATTTCTTAGTCCAGATATCCTTCTGATTTCAAAAGGAGGAAAAGAAAGCTAAGTGTCAAGGCTTGCAGCTGAACCCTCCTTGTCAGGTGTCCCCTCCGCATTCACTCTCCCTTCACATCACTTCCAAAGTCTCTGTTTTCTTTCTGCTAAATGAAACTGGGGAATGGCCAACAGATGTGAGAGCTGAGGCTTGGATCTTCGTGTCTAGGCTAAGGATTTTTGAGACCTGAGCATGGAGAAGTTGTTTCAACAAGTTAAATGTTGAGGTAAGTAAAATTGAGAAGGTGGTTTGAGCCCTTACCTGTACCACAGAACTCTGTGTCTGAGAACAGCCACCATTTCTGCAGAATCTCCCAAGAGAGCCCTGTATTGTCAAAGAGAATAAATTGCTTCCTCACTTGTAGAAGTGGTCCCTGAAGTTCAGCATTAAGAAATGAACGGGAGGCATCACAAGAGATATTTTGCTGCCTCTGTCTATAATAAGGTTAAAAGGCAACCTGATCACATTCTCTAAGTATCTCCAGTGGGGATAACTTGTATAAAGTGCAGAGGTGGAAAAGCTCTCATTAATTTTAGACAGTCATAGCAAGAAATGGTAGCTGGAAATAGAAACTAGATGAATTAAAAATGAAAATAAGATCCTTTCTATTTCTGATTTATTTATTTTCTTAACAGCAGAGATAATTAACAACATTGGCTGACTGCTCAGAGGAAAAGGAAGGTTTTCCATTGCCTGCAGTCTTTAAATTGAAATAAGAGTTCTTTCTAAGAGGGGATTTTTAACCATGCCAGAAGTTATTGAACTGGGTGGAGGAATTCCTAGGTGAGACTTAGCCATTGATATTATCAAGACTGTAATTCTGCAGGATCACATGGTCTTTTTGGCCCCCAGACTTTCCTTGCATTGTCCTCTCCCTTTAAATTACTATTTATTTCAATGGCTTTTTCCCTTCTCTATGGGCTTATATCTCTGGCCTCAGTCCAATGAGGATATAAATTATCTCCTTCCACATTAATCAACTATTTTTACTCAGTAGCATCTCCAGTGGAGATTCTCCCCTGGTGCAGATGACAAGCAGAGCATGGAGCTTGCTGGGGCAGGCAAAAGGAGTTGAGATAAAACAAAGGTTCTAGTTAACACCCGTATCAGGAACAAACACTTATTTTCAGAATTAATTTGCCTATGTTTGTCATCACCACAGACTTTCATTAGGAGAATGACAGTTGAGATTTCTGCATCTGCCATTTCCATGGTACTCCCAGCAGTAGGTCGCTCGAGGAAAGATCTCTAATCACTGCTGTGGGTTGGACTGGGACTGTTTATGGTGAGAAAAGGAAGGAGAGGGAATTAAAAACAAGCTTTCTGTGCTAATGCTTGTCAGCTTAGCACTAATATATGTGTTCCTGAACTCTTCTTAATTCACCTCTTTATTGATTTGTTTGTATGTGGTACTTCACGATGAAGGAATATCGTCCACCCTTTCTC
Organism: Lepidothrix coronata; assembly: GCF_001604755.1. Taxonomy (NCBI): domain Eukaryota; kingdom Metazoa; phylum Chordata; class Aves; order Passeriformes; family Pipridae; genus Lepidothrix; species Lepidothrix coronata. The sequence goes on from NW_016690188.1 coordinate 3,066,878, forward strand.
CTGAAATATGGCTGCCTCTGTTGTGAGCGTGACTGGTTTTTAGCACTAACCAGACAACATGACATTTCCAAAGAAGAGAAAGGGAAAAATAACAAATTTGCCTGAAGTATAAGGGAAATAAAGGGGGTAAAAACATTTCTACACCACTTATGGAGCCCATCTAAACAGCTTAAAAATGTGGAACCCTCATGTGGCCCAGCAGGTTTTATATATCATCAGCCTGAGGAGGTACAAATCTAGGCTTTTTAGACACACACTTCCAGATTTTGATATTCTCAATTTGCAAGAAAGAGTTCTTTTGGAAGGGTGTGTGTCAATAACCATCTTGCCTACCACTGCTGTCCCTTGGCATCTGGGGGACCGTAAGTAATCAAAGTGAAGGAACATAGAAGTGCAGTTGTTTTTCCTTATCTGGATGGGATTTATCTGTTGAGTCTTTTATCATCTGGTTTGTAGCATAAGGTATTAAAAGAGCTGAAAAAAAGTGATGGTTATATGTAGATAGGAGCTCCTAGCAGTGGCATGCACACAGTGTAGCTTGACTCAAAATGAAGCAGCACTGAGGCTCTGCTTTGTACACTTCAATTTTTCCTGCATTTGCAGGCATAAGTACCAGGGGAGGTCTCATGTAAATTGGAGACAGAGAAATGATTATCTGTTTATCTTGCTTTCCTTTCAGAGCAGTACAATGAAATCAGCAGAACTTTCCTCCCTCCCTCTTCTCCTCTCTGCCTACCAGATAAACCTTGTTTTTGAAAAATTAGAATGCATTGTGGATAAAGGAAGGTGACCCTAGGTCTTGGATCTGTTTCCTTCATTAGCAGCAAATCGGCATGTACTGATTGCTGCTTCTAGTATCAATGCTGGAACATTTAACTAGTCAGAAGAGTTTACAGATGCCAGAAGAGAAAGCCAGTGATGCATATAATATATCTCTGGAATCATAAATAGCTGAGACAAGGGCTGGTTATTGCTTAGTTCAATATTGTTGTTTAATAGCAACTCTAAATACACTCTACTGGGTTAAATATTGTCCTATTAACTCCAGAGATAATGATCTTCCCAGACTGAATGAGGGACAATCATATTATGGTGTGATGCATTTCTCTAAGCTCCCCATATGTGAGCAGGGTAATTGAGGCGACTAGCAATTCTGTAAGCCATTCTGAGGGTCAAACTCTCTGATTGTACCTCTCTGCCCATTCCTAGAGAGGGCAGAAGGACTTACTTTATGAATACAAAAGCATTAGATGACCCTGCTTTTCACATATTTGTAAAGCACTCATCAACCCAGCATCTCAGTCTGTGGATATTATCAATCTCTAACTAATTATAAGATATCCATTCCACAGTGGTAGCTTCAAAGGTAACAATCTATTCAAGCCTTTCCCTCATCCTTTCTTATAGGTAACTGAATGAAGAAATGAGTTGTCTTCATGTTGATCTTTCTCTCTCATGCCTGTCTGAGCTCAAAGAAAAACGAAAAAGGACTCAGCAGAGAAATGAGCCACGTTTCTGAAAGAGCAGTAATGTCCCTAGAAAATGTCCTACCCTTAAACCCAGCTGAATAGTTCAATGAGAGTATAGATTACATAGACAGTCAGAGTGGAAGTGTTTATGATATTTTAGAAATACATTTTTAGCTGGCCAAACAAAAGAGAGATCTGGAGGATGAAAGAAATGCCCACAGTTTACCTTTGTTTGCAACAGCCTATTCAATTTACTTATATTGTGCATTTGATACCAGTGTCCTTTTTATTTCTCATGTTCTCAGCTACTGTTTTGTTCAGTGCTGTATTTAAGAGTTTCATTTAAAGGATTAAAAATTGTTGAGGAGAGATAATTACACTTATTTTTGCATGTAAACATATGCATCTATACATGTGCATGTGTGTGTGTATATTGACATATGAAGTTCTCAGTAGCAAAGCCCAATTTTATGTAGACTTCTCTGTTCCCCTCTGAGATGTAACACTTTACCCTCATTACTCTTATACTTTCAATTCAAAACCATTAGAGAACAACTTGATATTGTCTAAATCCACAAAGGTTACCAAAGGCTGGCATCAGCAATCAGGAGGCACTTGCACCTCAGTTCTGTTATCTCTCCTTCAAATCACCACTTTAATTTGCATGATGGACACTTAAGCTCTGCAGAAACTCCACACAGACATATTGTATGAGAATTGTGCTGGTAAGTAATGTAAGCATTTTACAACATTCTGTTTTAAATCTCAGAGTTTGTGAATCTCACCACATCAAGATTAAACGTAATTTACCTTAGCTGTTTGGGACTTTCCTGGGTAATGGTGGTAAATCAGGAACTATCCAGCAAGGACTATAAACAGTTGTTTGGAGCTTAATTTATACTAATCTATCTGCAGAATGACCTCTGCAAGTCTTGCTTATTGGGGGCATTAGGCCCTTGTACTTATTCTCAGGTTGGGTTTCTTTTCTCCCTTTGAAGGTCATCTTCAAGGTAGGTTATCTTTTAGTCCTCTTCCTTTGTGGAGATGAGGATTTATTTTTATTGCTTTTAAAAATGGGTTAGATGTCTCTGATTTGCTTGCTGGTGTCTTTTTAATTTCATCATGGAAGTCTTGCCACCGGATGCAGTGTGATTTTGAGTCCTAATTTTATTGCCTAGGTAAAATGAAGGACAAATCTGAAATGTTTCCACTTGAAATGCAAGGATACTTCCACACACAAGCCTGCTGTCAGTAAAACTACCTACAAACACAAAATAGGGATCATCTGGCTCAGCAACAGTACTCTGGAAATAGTATGGGGTTATAGAATAAGGCTCAGCACAAGCTCTGAGGGGGGAAAAAATTATATTCCCTTAAGGAACAGCAGCTTGATGCAGAAGATAACTGTGCTTTTTCCTCTGGCCCTTTGAATGCTTTAGATTATAGAATAAAACTTTGTAGGCAGCTTGGTGGTCTAATGCCTGAAACAAACATGCAGGCAGAGATCAAGTGCAAAAATCTATTTCCAAAGTTGGGAAGTATCTCATTGATTAGCAAATACCATGTGATAGCTAAATTAGGTTGAAATACAGATGAAAATATTTCTGGAAGGATAATTCTCTGATGAAATTATCAGAACTTTCCACTTTAGATAACTCTCTTTCTAATAACTTGGTCTTTCAGAGCGCAGTAAATCCCTGGTGAAAGTCAAGGAAATGAAAACACTGCACACAAGCAACGTATGCCTTAGCAGTTCATTGAATCAAGCCTTAGAGCTACTACAAAAGACTCCATAACTTAAAGAAAATGCCACTGTTATGATTACTTCCTTTATTCTTGGAGGACTTGCCTTTCCTAGAAATCTGTTTCAAATTCATCACATATAACTACATTGGGAACAAGACATAAACAAAGCATTTTTTTTCCACCAGGTGAAATTCCTTTTTAGCTTGGAAAAGACAAGCTAGCAGGTGTGACAACGAACTGCATGAAGAAACTCTGATGACGTTATCTTCCTTATAGCAGAGTTTTTTCCTAACGGGCCTAGAAGATTTCTTACGATTAACTTGAGACAGATTACTAGCTTCCACAGACTGCTTCCAACACACCCATCTGTTTTTCCGGGTGAAGGTGCAAAGAATGTTTTTTCTTCCTGATGTCTGTCTTCTGCATAGATCTATATTTGATATCTACAGTGCTTAATTCACTTGGAAAATTCATACAGTAACTCAAATCACATCCCAACTTACAAATGGGTAATGTTGCTCTGGCAGAGCCACACACACAGTGCCTGCTCCTCTATTTGCTGTAGCAAATACTACACAGAGTGAGAGAGAGAGGGTTTAACTACATATAGATTAGGTTTCCCTTTATCTGCAAAGGTCTGAAAAGAAAGTGTGTGCCAGTGTTTGCACAAATGTTTAGAGATGGTTGATGGAGATTCATACCAGCATGTCAGGGCATGGGGAGCGGGACTGGAGGACAGTGTCACTGCCTTGTGGAGTGACTCCCAAACAACACAACTGGGCTTCCAGTCCAGCTGGCAAGTCTGTCAAATGCTGAAGGTGACATAATGATTTTGGTTCAGGAAAGGGACTGGTGAATAATGGATTTGAAACTGGACCTCCCATCTGTTCCCAATTCATCTTCCATGGGAGCTAAAGAGTGGGAATGAGCAACCAGATAAAAGCTTCATCCAGCTGCCTGGGGATCATGTCCCCAACTCAGACAGCAGTAACTTTCCCCTCTCAAAGACGGTATCCAGTATATACTGGCACAAATATATTGTTTCTTCATTACTAAGGATTTACTAGATGCTTTGTTGTTCTTGGAGGGAAGGCAATATTTCTTCCTTCATAAATGTGACCTTTTCTTTCTGGGTATTTTTTAGCCAGCTATACTTTGCTTGTATAAGATAAATGTGTGGAGCATTACAGAGAGGACAAGGTCCCAGTGGAAGATTAATAAGGATTGTCCTGCATGGTGAGGAATACTTATCTAAAATCTTCATATAGAATATGTCTACAGAGCTGTGACATAGCAACAAATGGCTATAGAAAATCCTCAGTTTGAACTGGGGGGAGGGAGGGTTGGAAAGCAATGAATTTTAGGAAAAAATATATATCATATCCTAAATGATTTAATTAGTGATGCTTGCTTAGAGATAATGACATTTATATCCACAGAAGTTCTAGCCACAGCTACTGCAGTCAGGCACCTGAGGCTGTGAGAACACAGCCCCCAGGATGACATGGAGCATGTACCAAAGACCAGTTTGTTTGCAAGTGATATGAATACTTCTTGTTTTGCAAAAAAGCAAATCTGCTCTAGATTAGCTCTAATTAGCCTCCTGTCTCTATGGTTGCAGCTGAATGATGTGGGGCTTTTTAGGCTGTAAATCTCTTTTTAGTCTGGAAAAAGTCTGTCATTTATTTTCAAAACAGCTGTATTTTTCTGATAGATAGAGAAACATCTGTTCTAGTTATTTTATCAGTGCAACACATTCATGATGGCTTTCCCACCACCTCACTATGCTCTGCTATTACCTCCTTTCCTCCTGAGAGGAGGCAGGAGGGAAGGCACCTTTGATCTTTGGAACCTATGAAGGTTAAGGATGCTACATGCATGATGCTTATCTGAATTAGGTGAAAACGCAAACGACCATTTTACAAAACACTTTGAAATAATAACTCTACTCCCTGCAAACTAAAAAGCTCCCTGTGTCATTCAAAGAAGTATATTAGGAAAGAAAATTCCAGGTAAAACTTATGCAAAGCGAACAGATTACTTATTGGAAAATTGCACTCATAGAGTACCTGCTAGTGGTACTCTGCTACTCTTCAAGTTGGAAGAATGTGTTACACCGAGTGCACAGGGACTACCTTAGGACTGGTATTACTCATAATTTTATTAGTAATTTATTAATAAATTAAAACCAATAATTATTTTATTAGCATCCTCTGTGATGTAGGCAGTAGAGCTTACTGATATGAAACCCAGAAAGTCTGCAGATGCCACAGACACGGGAAGAATTCAAAATGAACTTCATAAACCAGAGGAACTGAGTGCAAGGAAAAAACCTGTGATTAAGTAAAAGCAAAAGCAAGTATCACATTGAAGTTGAAGATTACTGTCTATGGCGTTACCAAACAGCAAGAACCAATGTAGAAACTCCAGAGAACTTTAACCTAAAAGGAAACAGCATTGTGTATTTAAAGAACCTCAGCTGTAATGCTTTCTTTGTTTATAGGCTGCACATGTTGACAAAAATTAGGGAAAACTGAAAACAGTAATAGAGGTGGCCATAGCATTCCAACATCTAAAAAGAGACCTAAATATGGATAATGGAAACTTCTTTGGAGTTTGTAAAGATAAGGTTAGATGTAAACACAGTAATACAATAAGGGAATAGACCAACTGATACCTCAAAGTCATCTCCAGCCATACTGCTTCTAAGACAACAATTTTCTGATTTTTTTTTCCTATTGGAAGTTGAATTTTCCCCACCTTAAATGAAAATCAGGATAATTTTTTTGTACCTGGATTTAGAGAAAAAAATATTGTTACTTCCTATGAATGAATATTAGTGAACAATCCTAAAAGCCATTTTGATCCAAAAACTGGAAGAGATCCATACAGTACTTTAGAAATATCCGTATCACTGATAGAATTACACAGGATAAGAGTGCCTGATATCAAAACTTCAGGAATTAAAATGTCAGACTTGTAGTTATTTGTAGCCCAATAATATTGAGAAAATGGAGAAAAGTCATGGCGCTAAAGCAAAAAGTACTGTACAAAGTTTTGAGTGAAACTTCCTGGTCATAGAACAAGGGAAGTCCAGTGTGAAGGAGGATAAACCATCATCCTCTGACCAACAAGTTCAGCAGTGCAGGAAATGGCATGAAGTGGGCTGTCTCTCTGCTCGCCTTGCTGAAGGCATTCATCTAGATTTTGTATTTAGAGCAACATCTGCAGGTGAATCTGCTGCAGCACCGGCTGTCAGTCACACCCCACAGCTGCTGCAAGCATTCAGCATAGTCTTAGCTTTTGGGCCTTACTAATGTCTTACTATGCTCTTGGAGAAAGATGATAAGAGAAATTAACTTCCAGTCTATTCCCTGAACCTCCAGTTTTTATTAAACATTTTCACTGTTTGTAGCTGCTCTGCCTGCCTCTACCTACGAAGGCTCATTATGGTTGTGATGCTGAGGCAGTTTTGTGCCAGCCATGGTAGGAACCCCTCCACTCCTTTCATTATCAACACAGCAGCATCTATTTTTCAAACATGGAGCCAAAAGAGAAATGTACTCCTCTACTTAGGTATCCTGCAGCACGAAGATCAATTATACAAAATCCATGCTCTTGGGCTTTAAAGACTGTAGATAGTGGGGATTTTGGAAATTAGATTGAAGTAGTTAAGTGTTGCAAATTTCCCCTCTTGAGCAGCTGTGGCTTGATACGGCTGCTTAAAGGATTCTTTGGCAAATGGATTGCATCTCCAAGTGGGATTTGTGCTGTGAATAAATAAATTTCTATAATCAACTACTGATACCTCTGCAGCCTTCACAGCCTGCCTTTCAACTAAATACACATGTGTATAAAAATTTCTGTTCATTTAAAATCAAGTAAGGCATAGAACTGGAATGAAAACCCCACATCGAGCAAAAAAATCCATTGATTTTTTACTTTGCTTTGTAAATTCATGAATTTTGTTAGTGCCTTGGCCTATTTAATACTAACTAAGTGTCAATCAAATGCAGAGCTTACTTGCCAGTGGGAGTGCTCTGGAAGTGAGAGGTAGCATCTTGGAACATCTTGCATTTAAAGAGTGATATGCCCTCAGCTTTCCAAAGATGTTTAATTTCCTTTTAAAGTGGTTCTGTCACAAATCCAACAGCTCTCTTGTTTCAAACAGAAGCAGAATTAGGGAATGCCAGTCTGGAAGAGAGGGAGCCTGAGGGAAGAACTCTCCAGGCTAGACAATGAGAGATCTTTAGTCATTATATTTATGTTTAAGTTGATGGTTGAGCTTCCAGAATACTGATAGATTTGGCTGCAGTTTTGGCATGTCTTTCGGGGATGTTTTTGTTTTGGAGTTTTTTTGTGTGCGTTTTATTTTCTCTGACCTTTGGAAGGCCTTGACACTTTGTATGCACCTAACTAAAAAGGAACTGAAAATCTGTCACTTATTTGGTCCTGAAATGGAAAGAAAACTCTTCTGAAAATACTGTTTTCATAGCAGCAGCTGGTATCAGGCACAGGGCTAGGGAACCTCCGCAGTTACAGTTTTGAGTCTTAATAGTTTCTGACATAAATAGGACTGACTGTGAGAAATATTTCCACAGTTTGCATGTTGAACACAGTTGATGATGCACAACATTGTGACTGCACCACTGTTCTTCCTTAAATAACTTCCTCTTTGAATCTTAGTGTAGTGATGCCAGTGCTTCTGTCGACTTGGGGCATTCAGTGCTAACCAGCGTGAGTATTATCTGTGAGCTCATTAGTGCTGGCTCTCAGAACATCTTGTTCTTGATCTGCCAGCTGTTATAGGATCTGATCTATTTTCTTGACAAGTTGGAGTAAATAAATAAATACCTCACCTCCAGCAAATACATGCTCACATTTGATATCTACCATTTTCCATAGAAGCTTTTGTTATTTCACTTGTTTGCTTTTCTTCTTCTCCATCCTCTCCCCAGTTCCTCCAAATATTAACTTAACCTAAAAACAGAGCTTACTAGAAACGTTTTTCTAGGTGTATCTCCCCTTTGGAGAAGTGAATGGCATTCTCCTTTTGGAAAATCAGGCATACATTTTCAGTCATGCCACTGTGCTATGGCCACATGCACTAGGTGATGCTGAAACTGCCAAGCTCAAAAGAAAATAAAGTAAGGGACACAGACAGGTTTGCCATCTCAGAGCCCAAGAACAAGGTTGGGATTCAGTCCTAGTCCTGGCAAATAGACTGTTGCCTTTTCTGATGGAAAAGAAAGCATTTAAACTTCATTGGAAAAGGGTATAATGGCGCAAAGATGGGAACTTAATTCTATGTTTTATCTCCAGTGACTCTGAGTTAGTAGACTAGATTTGTCTTACCTTTGCCTCTGTTTTGGCAGCAAAGATCTTATTCAAAGTCCCTCCATGTAACTACAATACTTCTGTTTCCCCAAATGATCTATTACATTAGCAGAAGATAACTACTCCTTTTTCATTAACTCACTTAATACTGTACTTGATTAAACACCAAGGGCCTAGAGCTTACACATGCACATAAATGTATATATAATCAGCCTGAGAAATCAGATCTTCACACATTTTCTACTTGTTTGACTTTCACTGACTGAGGCTGAGGCATTTTAAAAGGCAGGGAATTGTCAGTTGTCACTACTCTGTCACAGTAATTTAGGAGCCAGGCAGGAGAGCTCAGGATTCCAATTGTGGTTATATCAAAACTGTGTTGCCAATTCGCAAGGCAAACTTTTAGTGGGAAAATGATAGGAGAACAGCCTCCTCTGCACAGAGATCGCAAGACAGAAGAGCTTGAGCAAGCAAGGGAATATTTCAGTTCACTGAATCCCCTGACAAGGGGAGTTACTCCCTTTCCTTTGTACCCCTTCTATTAATACAACCCCTTAATATCTCTTATCTATGACTTTCCACAGTAAAGCTCAAAGCTTTTTACTACCTTTATTCTAGTCCTTGCTTACATCCTCATATGATTATCACCTTTAATGGATCCAGCTCTCATGATACTAAAACAGGCTTGTACAATCTGGAGTTTGTCTTAAATCCTCAGCTGAGGTTGTGGGATAAAATGAGAGTTTCTAGCCCTGCTCAAAGTTTAGACTTTATGCAAAGTGTGCTGTGCAAAGACCACATCACTTTCCAGAACTCCAATAACCTAGGAATGACTGGCTTCCCTATGGAGTGTGATGGAAGCTTCCTCTCTCCTGCATCTGCTTATGAGGATCTTCCATCCAGTCCCTGAAGCAGATCAATGGTACTGCCTAATGAGTAGAAGTGGTCTGAAAAGTGAGTTTCAAATACCTGAGACAACCTGTGACCTATTGTATACCCTGATGAGTCACCAGCCCACCTTTCTTTTGCATAGCAAGAGGGTTTGGGGCAATGGTTTTTTGTCCAGCTAATGCTGTCTGCAAGTGAATTCCTGAATTCCACGTGGATAACAAGGTGTGATTAGAGGGTTGAATTGGTGTTGGCACATCCAGCTGGCATGCTTGTTTAAATCCAGTGTGCTTTGGCAGCAGAACTCCAGATGATGGTGCCAAAGAGGTAGTGCAAGAAGCCTTGAGACTCAGAAGGTTAGTGGTGGAGGAAGAGCAGCAGATGCCAGAAAAAAGGTTAAAAAAAAAAAAAAGAAAAGAAGAAAGAAACAATAGCATCCATTAATTTTTGATGGCAGTACTTTGTGTTCAGCAATTAATGTAACAAGTACTGTCCAATTAGCATGGACAGGAAGAAAGTCACAAATAACTCCCTTGACAAATTAAACTCAATTTTCTCCAGGTATCTTCACTCATTTACCGCCTCAGGAATTGCTCCCATGTGCAAGTAACTTCTTTCGTTTTTTTAACAGGGGGGATTTGATCAGCATGTCTGCTCTTGAAGGATAGTTATTAGGGTTGGCTTTCCCATCCCAGTGAACCTGTAATTTCACAAATAACACCTATTACAGCTTCATCTCAGGAAAAAAGAGAGAAAGAAAAAGGAGCTGGAAGAGAGTAGGGGAGCAATTTCTATCAAACAAAGGTTTTGGGCCAAATTCTTAGCTACTGAAGAACAAAGCAGTAGCTAAGGGATGGCACCATTCCTAGCTCTTTCTGTGTCTTTTTCCTTTACTGAGGCGATAGGTGCTATGATTTGTCCATACTGTAGACAATGACTCCAAAGTGATGTTCAAGTTTCGGTCAAGAGGGCTTGAATTTGCCAGAAGAGATGATTCTCCATCCTTGGCTTGTTTTGTGTTATCTTGCTATTTCTTCAGATAAGATATTGAACTAAGCTGGATTTACTGAAGCATCTGTTAATGTAAAGCTCTGTCTGGGTGGTCATGAGGTGGAAAAAATGAATGACTAGCAAATGAATTCCTCCCAGTTTCATTTAACTAGAAGAAGGATCTGCTTAAACAGAACTTGGAATGGAAGATTTTTCCTTTCTTTTGTTCTTCTACTGTATCAACTCCCCATCACAGCATTATTAGAAGATCAACAGCATACAGCTGCCACGGACACAGGAGGAGCATCTCTGATCCTAATCTTGTCTGTACAAGCCAGGGAGGGATACAACAGTTTGGACGCTCTCTGCATTGATACCTTTGCTCTTCACATCTGTGTTTAGAGTAGTTTTTGATGAAATTACCTTTGTGCCCTGAGGTAGTAGGACTAGTTAATGCTCAGTTTTGGGTTGTTTTCTTTATTTCTTTCCCCGTTGTCCCCTCTTTATTTTTTTTCCTGCTGTCTGGATTATACTACTCCTCCAAACTCGCGTGACTTTTCTTCTGAACCTGCCTTGAGCCCAGACAACTTGGCTCATATGCGGAACTGACTTTTGGTTATTCAAATCTATCTTTACTTCTTCTGTGATTTACACACATTATACACTCCATTTCTTGGTTATAATTTGCGCCTGTGTGGTGTTGTCACACTTCCCAGATGACAAAGGCTCATTAGAGTTGTATTATATATTTGCAATCATCTTAACTGGCTAAGAAGGATCTCAAAACTCATTTGTAGTTCCCAGACGTAATATATCCTGGCCTGTTCCTCTGATGTCTCTCTCAGTCTGATGGGCATATCCTGACCTACAAGGCCAATTCTTCTGAATCCCACTAAGTGTCTGACAAATAAGGTATTTCCATAGGAAGGTATAAAACTAGGACCAGAAGAGATTTTTGAGTCACTCAGTGAGCTCCCCTGGAATCAAAGGTAGGCATATTGTTTGATTTCTTTCATAAACTTCTCAAGCTTTTTCATCCTGGAAGTAGTTTGGCCTTTATGGGAGACCCAAAAGGGATTTGAAAGGGCAAAATATATCCAGAGCATTTGATGATAGTGACTGCACAGCTTTAGAATGGAAAGTCATGCTCTGTATGATGTTTGGCTTTACTCCTGTGTCCTGAATGCAGTTGTAAATCTTGGCATTAATAATGATAAAATTAGAGCTTTAAAGGTAACCCCCCCAACTTTTCAAAAACTTTGTATCATTCCTTTCCTCTCCCAATTAATAGCTTTTATTTCCCAGTTAATTGTATCTTTTGGCCTCCACAAAAGGATCTCCAAAACATGACTTCTTTCTCCTTTCCCTTCCCCCAAAAGTTCAAATTTTATTTTACAACAAACAACAGTGTGTCCCAGTGGAAAAAAAACCAAAAACCAAAAACCAACCAACCAACCAACCAACCAACCAACCAAAAAACCCAAAAAAACCACCAAAAAACAAACCAAAACCAAACCAACAAACAAAAAACCAAACCACACCAAACCAAAAAAAAACCAACAACAACAAAAAGACAGGGCTAAAATAGTTTCTGCAACATGAAGAAGAAACTGAGTTTTTACTTAGAGCAAATTTTTGGGTTGAGTAATAAAGTGGAACATGGATATGTTGACAAAAGAGTAAGTATATAGTAATAATAGGTAAGTAATTTAGCAGTGTTGCCATCACAAATTCTCATAATGAATAAGATGATGTAGTCTGATATTTAAAGGAAATTCAACAAACAGAATGCTGAAATTATTCCTAAGGTACATTTTAAAAACATTGGCAGACACTTGCTTGGCCAGTAGTTGAATGCAGTATCATGATACACAATTTCCTTCTTCATAATGTTTTACTTTTCTTTTTGAGCTATTGTTTCATATTGTTTCTGATTTTGTGCTAGTACATCTTTTAGTCTATTTTTATTTGAAAGAAAGAGAATGGAAATTTTTACAAACCATAGGTCTGATTTTAAATATCTTGTAAATCTGTTTTTTGTTTGTGATGGTGGGATGGATCGGGAAGTTGTATGTGCTATATAAGACTTAAAGAATACATAGACATCACTTAACCATCAGCATCCATCTTCCAAGCAGTCAGTCTAGCCACATTTTTGTATGCACAAAATTTGTGCTGAAGTCAGACATGGCCATTAAGAGAGGTCCCACAGCTTGTTCTGTGAATATGAGAGGTTTAGGCAGGTTAAAGGGATGCTTTCAGCTATTCCCTCTCCACTCTTTGCCTACAGGAAGCAGCATATGGAAGATGTCTGCTGTGTCAGTGTTAAGCTGTTTGTAGAGTTATGAATTTTTGGTACCTTTTGCCTTTTTAGTTCACAAGATGGCTATAGTGCCTAATGCTCTAATTTTTATAAGGAGGCAAATCCCAGGAGTCTTAAAGCCTGAGATGACAGGAAAAAGTGACTCAGTCCTTTAATTTGCTGCCCTTCAATTTAATGACAGAAATGGGAGAAAATTCAGTTCTGGTTTACCTGAGGGAGGCCCTTGAACTAGTCTGAATGAAAATTTCCTGCTTTGCTCAAAAATGCCCAGAAGGAAATAATAGAATAGCCAAAAAATGCAGGTGTTTGTATGAATAATTAGTTGCATTCTGGTCACATCCACTTCCTTGGCAGACCTCATGAGATACCCTCTAGCTGGGAAGCTTTGCAATTCAGATCTCCCTTTGACAACATGTACCCTTAGCAGTGAGAAATCTAACTCTGAAGGAGTTGAGGCTATTAAAGACACTACTGTGATTGAGAATATTTACAAACATGCTTTTGATATGGTTGTTCATAACATAAGGGGTTATAAATATATCTCTTTCTTCCTTCTGTCCTCTTCTACCCACATACTGGGGTCTGTTGCCTAGTCTCAGGCTATAGTCCCACAAACAAATTTTAGACTTTCTTTCTTAAATTCGGGAGTTTGGATGTTCTTTTGCATTTTTTATTCTTATTGTTCTTTATTTTTTTCCAAGTGGAAAGAAAACAAATACTGGAAGTCAGTCCATCTGTTTCTGTTTATATGCTACCCAAAAAATTGCCTATTTTAACAACACTAACAGCCAGCAAGGTCCAGAAGTCCTTTTCAGTAATTACATACTTTTGGTCTTTAGAAAACACATTTGGTAGCCTGCTGACCCTAGAGGAATACCATTTTATAGAGGAAATCTTTGCTAGCAGTAATTGGCCAGCTGGAAATTTCCCTTGGGCAAATTTAAAACACATCTTCTTTATCTACTATGGAAAAGAAGTTTGTCCTATTATCCTCCCAGACATAAAGATGTACTTTAGCCTCACAGATAACTTTAAAAACATTCCCATTATAGAGAGCTCTGCTTATGGATGGGAGGGCTCAATATGTTTAATATTATCACACAGAGTACGTTTTCAGAAAAATGGGAATTTTGTGGCTTGGCAGTTTGTTTATTTCTCAGCCAGATCTGCCATTTGCTGTCACATCTCTAGACTCTTTGCATCATTTTAGTAAATAATTAAAATACTGTGTCTGACTCTCCCCTCCATTATTAGTCTTTACAGTGGTAGAACTTCATTTAACATCCCACTGATGTATATTTGTCACCTCCTGGAGGAGGGGGTAAAGCATAGAAATGTCCTGACTTGCAAGGCAGATGTTGCTAAACAAAGTTCTGGATGGGAATAATAATTTTGAACAAAACTACAAAAAAGAGGAAAAAAAAATAATTCCTCGTCAGCTACAAGTCACCTCAAGGATAAACGGTAATATCAGAAGAGAAACCAAGTTACTCTAATTTCAGCATCAGGTTTTAATGAAAAGAATATTCTTTTCCCTGGTATTGTCACAATTAGTTTCTAGAGGGATAATTGGAAAGAAACATGATTGATTTCAGGTAGGAAAGCAGGCAGCAGGGGCAGATGAACTTCTGAGCCACAAAGCTCTTTTTTTTTTTCTTTCTGTTGTCATTAAGAAGAATAATTAAAAGGCAGCATACCTCAGCCTCCTTCAAGATATGATATTTCAGCAGAAGTGTCCCTAAAATTAATGTTGTACAAGTTTTCCACCAAGTTTCAGCAGCTTTTAAACTTCTGATCTCTCTCTTTTGTGCTGGCAACCTAATGCATGTTCCTTCTGTTAACAGCAAGACCATCCATAAGAAAGACTGTTCACTGCCTGTGGTGGACAAGTGTAGGGAAGCCTGCTAGGACAGGGAGCATTCCTACTAATCTGCTGTCTCACTTGTGTCACTCATCCAAATGCAGGCTTGGGGTCTGCCCTGATGGTAGGGTGGGATGGAGATGCAGGTTTGCATGAGAAAGACCTGCCCCATTTGATTTTCTCATACTAGCTGGCAGATGTAACAAAACCTTTCAGCTGTGTCACCATTTACCCTTTAGACACCTGTGGGATGAAGGCTGCTCTGGCACTGTCTCAAGAAGGAGTTTTCATCAGCCAACATCATTCCAGCATTTTCACCCAGACTAACACCCGTAACAAATCTAACACATTTTAGCTGATGAACTCATGAACTCGTCTTCCTGATGGTATGGGTACACATCTTCCCTAAGCATCCAAGAAAGTAATGAGCAATGTATGGGATGTTTCAAAAAAAACCCCCGCTGCTATTTTGCAACTGGCCCTCTAAATTACAAACTATTTTTTCTGCCCCATGGTGAGATGATCGAACATAAGAGAAAGAATACATTGTTGGTGAGATATTCATTTGAAAATGTCATTTCAAAGATGCCAGAAAAATTTTTTTTGTTATTTTTCTTCTTTTTGGTGACTGAAGGTGGCTGAAATCTTTCCTTGGGGAAATCTGACTGTGCTTTGAGGCACAGCATCATGCTCTGAACTTTTTTTCCGATGCATTTTTGCCTTGCCCAAATCTTGTCCTAGCCTCTCCTCACTTATGTGTTAAGCAAGAAGTTTTTCATGTGATATTAAATGTTTCAGCTATTCACTCTTTATTGTTGCTCTTGAAATTAGTTTTTTTTTCCAAGACAACCTTTCTTCTGTTATTTTTCTCCACTTGATGAAAAATGTTGAGCTACTGTTATCCTGCTCTAATTCAGGACTGAAACAATTCAGAAATCTCCCACATACATAGATACATATAAACACACATGACAAGATGGTAATTCTGGTTTTTCTAATAGCACTCTTACTCTGCTTCTTGCCTACTGTGCACCCTCTTTCAGTGGTCTAATTTTCAGGAAAACACTTTGGAGGAGCTGTTTTCTAGAGAGCAGTGTGCTGCAAGAAGGGTGGCTCAGGGAAACGGTCCTGAAACGTGTCGCTCTTGCAGATATTTCAGGGAGTTTTACTTTAGATCAATTTAATGGTGTTCCATAAGATGAAAGCCTATCAGCAGCTGGACTAGATTGGTTTCATGCTAAAGGAGTTGAACTCACATGATCCAAGGCTATGTAGCGATGTAAATTAAAATTCGGTAAGCGGGGCTGATCAGGCAATTAACTCTATTTTAACAGGTTACTGCAGATGCAGTCTTAAATATTGCCTTCTAGCAACAGACCTCTGATATGGACACTTCGTTTTCTCTTACATTTTACTGTCTTAAAATGTTCTGTGTTGCAAATTTTGACCTTCCGGTTATACAGTGCATGGCAATAAAGGGTGTCCTATCAGGCTTCCGTGATGATCTTGCATTTGACACATAGAAGGAAAAAAATACCACCATTTATGTTATTAATAGCAACTATAGATGGTGCAATGGCAATCACAATGCGAATTACTATAAAAGAAGGGATATCAATTATTGTAATTGTTTAGAAAACTGTAGCTTTTGTTAAATAAGCCTGAAGGCAAATTTGGAGAGCTTAATCCTGCTGGTTTTAATCTAAATAAGTGTAATTACATGATCCAAGAGACCAAGAACCTTACTATTAACTTCCAGAAACATAAATTGTTTCGTCAAGTTATTAGTGGAACTGACAATTTGACAGTTTTTTATAAACGCTGACATGACGTGTACATAGTTAAGTGGTTTTACTCTGCAGGAAGTAGATTAATTCAGACTCCTTATTGCCCCACAAACTGTCATCTTAGGGAGATATTTTATTAAATTTACCTGAACATGAAATTAAAATATGAGTGATGTCTTCTTATTTGATACGTATAATTTTGTGATACAAGTGAGAGGTGTGTATTTTGAACATTATGTACAATAAGAATTTTGTTGCAATTAAGTTAAATAGAGGATAAAGAAGCAGTGGATATGGTAGGCATTTCATGTCAAGTTAGCTCTTGTAGTCTCAGAAATGGTAAATAACCTGGGAGGGCCTGAGATTTCTCTAGCTATTGAAATTGAACTGTCTTCAGGGAGAGTAAGGGGGACCTTCTTGTCCTTGGAGGACAGTTTCTGAAGACACTGGCTTTCTGCCATTTCTCCAGTGAAGTCTTTTCACATTTACAGTGCTGCCTTATGCTTTTATTGCCCTAAATGTCTACTAGATGAAAATCTTGATTGGAACCTACCAGGTCCTAATTTTCTGCATGTGTTAACAGTACTAGCCTGATAATGTCCAGAAGCATGGCCAGAGATAGAGTAGTAAAGTTCAGCTCTGTTGAGCTCAAAATGATGATGATCATTCATCTCAGAATGCATCCTTATATCAGTACCTAAATATATGCCCCTTTCATTTCCTTGATGGCTGAGAAGAGATTATTAGTTACTACTCAGTTGTGTTGAAGACATTTACAAAGTAAAATCTTCTAGACAAATTTTTTGGAAAATGATCTAAATTTCTGTATAAATGACAGAAATTAATGAATTAATGATTTGGACAACTTTTTGAAATAGTTAATGCCAAAACTTCCTATAATGAAATGTTCTGGCTGAAAATTAACGTGCATAAACCCAAGGCAATTTAAAATTATAGTTCCCATAGCTACTGTAACTCATCTAGCTATCCAGTTAGGCAGTCCTTGATAAATGTGCATCTGTCTGTGTCTAATTTGGAGTTTTGGAGATGGACATGTTAACTCCTTAGTGGAATAAAGGCACATAGATAACTTGGGATTTTAATTGACCACATACTCTTTAAGAAAGCATGAGAGTGACTCAGCTAAATTTTACTGTAGAAGTTAAATTCTGTCATCCCCTGGACACATTATTGCAGAAAAAGAGGCTTCTCACTTCAAATGAAGGAATCAAACTGTCTGCAGGGGGTTTTTGGGGGTGGCGGCCCAGAGGTGTTGTGGGGATTTGCATGTTCCAAGTGGATGAATACTGCAAAAATATTTTTCTAGTCTGTCTTCTGCAAACCACAAACATCCTTTCTCCTGGGCAAGCTGATAATAGGGGAATGAATAAACACTAGTTAACATTTCCCTGCCTGTGATCAGAGAAAGCCATCATTCAAAACCTAACTGCAGCAGTACAAGGAAAAAAAAGAATTAACTGTTAGATGTGTGTTTTCAGCAAAAGTGTCTTCTGAGCCTTTGGAGACAAAATAAATCTTAGTATCCTGATGATAGTCTCTGAAATTTGGTAGTCTATATAGTTCAGGGAAAATGGAATCTTCTGTACTTGACAGCATAATTATTATGCTCTGTCAGATTTCTACAGCTCTTTCATAAGGAACACTTAATACTTCATACGGATATTACTTTTCCCATCAAATATCACTTTAGAAAAAGTTAATAATTCAGGAACTTTTATATTAAAAAATGGCTAATTCAACAGATGCATATGATACCACCATCAGATGCTGCATGAAGCCACTGTAACTTTACCCTTTCGCCTTGAAGCAAATTTGGTGTTTATGCCAGACTCTCCCAAGCTTGATGATCCTGAATTTCAAGAGTTCTTTAAAGATACCATACAGAAGATAGATGGGTGCTCCCTTCAGTATCATTTTGTCCTGAGATCATGGCCAGCTTACTCTCTTTACATTTCCTTTGCCTTGATGCATCTCTGCCCTCATCAGAAAAAAATCCCAAATTATTCTTCTCTTCAAGTCTTGATTTTCAGGTTTATCCCAATTTCATTGGCACAAAAAGTTGTCTGTAATGTGTATCACAGTGTCAATACTACCTAGAGAAGTAATAAAATAAACCTTTAATATAGTTTCTAAAAACTGGAAAGAAGTGTTGGCTCCCCTGTGAACATGACAAAGTTTCTTCCACTAGTTCAAACAATGAGTATTTTCCTGATTTGGAAACAACAAATAATTCAGGATATATAGCATAAAATGAAGACTTGTGGGGAAAAATAAAAATAATTTAAATCCATGAAGATATAATTAATTTGATTTTTTTTTCATTCATAAATGCATGCTGAATAGAAGCCTGGATGGGACTCCTTCGTTAAAGGCAAATATAAATTAAGATTTTTTTTTTTTTTTTACTCAGCAGACATACACACACATGTATTTACTCAAGTCAACATTTATACGTATGTAATATGCATGCACATGAGCTTCTTCTCTCCTAATTTACCAGTAACCCTGAAGAAAACAAAGTACTGTGAAGCCTTGCTGTTTGTGGAACCGGATTTGGAAGGAATAAATATCCAATGAGTAGTTTTTTAGGACATCACTTAGGCTCCAATCTCAGTCTGTGAAGTCAGAGGGAAATCTGGATAAGACTGAGCAAATAAAAGATTGTTTCTGAAGTGCCTTCCATGAGAGCTTAAATATTTCATCCTTGACATTGCAAATGTTCTTGCTCCATCAGAGACACCATTGCCAAGTCAGCCTCATTGATTCTCAAGGAAAAGAACAGTAAAGCCACTTCATTTTTCACTAATCTGTGGAAAAGTACGACAGACCCACTGCAGCACATTAAGTGGAATTAAGGGATGTTGCATCTTCCCATAGCAGTTCCTGAGACACCCATCAGTCTGTGTCTTCTGCTCTGCACAGGTTATGACAGATGATGCAGTACAAAAGCTCTGATGTTGTCTAATTCAAGCTGAATGCCAGTAATAGCCAAATGGACAAATTTGATCAGTCTGGGGTGAGGGTGGTTGTTAATTGTTGTGGCTTTTGAAAACCTAAGTGCTTTGTATAACAGACTCATTTTTCTGCATTTGTCTCTTTGCATCTCAGAAGGAGGCAAAGTAAATCACACATTAGACAAAAAGTAGACACATATAGCAGTAGGAAGTAGGAGGTTTTGGTAAGCAAGAATTCCTTCAAAAAGCATTTGAAAGTGTTCCTCTCCCTTACCGGGTAGGGAGTTTAGGTACTTACTTTCAGAGGATTACCTTACTTGGTACTTAAATTATAAATTACTTGAATTTTGCTGTGCTTTTTCAGGATCTATGGGTTGTATCAATAATGGAGTACAATACCTAAAATTTGTAGGGCTATGAATCACCTCTGGAGATGGCTCACCTAATTTGATTCAGAAGTAAGGAATAACTTCAAATAAGGATCTTAACTGCCTGTGGTAAGTGAAGCGACTTTCCCACTTCCATTCTGTTTGCAGTTAGACCATAAACCAGCTTGGAAATCTGAATTTTGGTAGATGCTGATAGGCAAGCATAGATCTTTATTCTTTGAGAAATCTGGTTCCAGGTGAAGGGAAACTCCTGGAAACAGGCATGTTGTCAGCTCATGGGGGCAGTATTTGCCATGACAACTGTGTGCACATATACAGGCCTTTGGATTACACTAACCTGCCATCCCACCCCACAGTGGCCACTGCCAGTTCACACCCTTCCAGTGTCATGCTGGGTCTTTCAGCATATTCTACACTTCTCATTGCACTGCTTCACTCCAATTAGAAAAATGACAGTAACTGTGTACAATCAGAAGCATCTGGGCAGACATGACCTGCAACTTCATTAAAAAAATTGTTTGCCTGAGTTGGAGTTGAGGGAGATGGCACTGACCTTGGTCTGCATCCCTTTAAAGATGTGGAGTCATCAAATCTATAGGTTTGCTTCAGATACCAGCAGTGAAAAAGAGACGTTCTTCCTGAGCTGTGAAATGCATTTACTAAGAGACTAAGCAGCATATCAACCCTTGAAATATGTGGTCTAGTGAGTTTCTTAAGGATATTTGGCCTGCACAGAAAACATTCAGTCATCCTAATCTTCAAGGATCAAGGAAAATGACTGTCAACATGTGGAGGAAAACTGCAGAGTGAATTGAACCCATCCTTCTACTCATGACTTGGCTGGACAGAAAACCGCTATTAAGAAGAGACAGAGCGGGAAGTGCTGATGCCAATAAAGGATCTTTGTCACTGAATCCAAGTCTGGGATACATCTTTACTAGGTGGTGTTTTGCTTCACCAGGCTAAGAGTTAAAACCAAACCACTGATAATGAAAATGTTTCTATAAATATGCAATGGTTATTGCTATGCTGACAACTTTTTAATATCCTGCTATGATTAATTGACATACTTATCCAACACTTGCTATATTCTGATCTAAACATTTCATTTCTTTACTTTGTGCCTGTTTCTTGATCCTGTGATGCCTCAGTGAGACAAAGGATTAAAAAAATGCTGTTATTCTGGAAACCAAAAGCTTTCCCTTCTTCTTTCCCCCTCTCTACCAAACCATAGGCACACATGTAAAGGTTTTGAATGTGGATAAGGAGGACTGGGAACCTTTACGTGTTACTCCATAGTAAATGCTTCACCAGTATCCAGCTACACCGGTTCAAATAGAAAATAAATATTTACAACTTTTAGGAGGGGAAGAATAAGTGAGCTTTTGAAATATTTTTAAAATCTTCCTTAGTATAACATTTCTAATTTATAGTACAACATTTTTATGTTTTCATATTTTTATTATGATTGTCTGTATTAGAAATATACAAGGGGACTCATAAGGGTTTGGCTGTGTTTTAACTGGATTCATACTAAAACAGAAGGGGACCTGGCAATTTTATTTTCTGCTTCTAGCATCTGAGGATATGAAATACACTGTTGTATTTCAATACATTTCAGTGTTATCTCGATGTAAGACAGAGTGTGGTTGTGTTGACCTGCTTACACATTACCTTCAAGCAACTGAGCAAACTCAGTGTGGTTATACTTCTGTCGGGAAAAACAACTGTAGTTGCATTTAGACTGATACTACAAAGTTACAGACAAGCTCTTTTCTGCTGTATATTGAATCTGTAACCGAAAGCTTTCATTGTTTTTTGAATACCAGGTACCATGTTGCACAGACACTCTCAATTAAATACATGCATCAGATAGTTTTCCCTTGAAATCCAGTATTGTTTCCTGCCATATGATTCTTTGGTAAGGTTTGTGTGACACCGTCCATTGAGCAAATTTGTGCACTTAAAAGATAGTTTCCTTTAGCCTAAAGCAAATGTCTTAACAAGCAATGCCAGAATAATGGTAATTTCTGGAAGAAGTTTTCCCACAGTTGCAAGTTACCAATTTCCTACATCTGCAAATGTGAGGGGAGACACAGTAACAGGACACAGAGATGCTCTCTCTGACACGGAGGCACAGGCCAACTGCAAAGTGAGGCAGTTCAAGTTCAGTTACAGCAAACCTGTTTTGTCTCATAACTGGTGAGCTAGAATTCAGCACCTCAGTTACTATGTGCTGGCAGGAGGTGGGAACTTAAGGTGCAATAGGTGGGCTTGCAAAAGTGTAAATAAGTTCAGTGGGTCCCTAAATACAGGTCACTGAGACCTGATGCCGTAGCACAAAGGAAGGCAATGTCATTCTGCTTCTGGCCTAACCTACTTCTGGTCAAAGAACCAGGGGATGGAATGAAATCATCAAGCAAATAACCAAGCACAGCTATTGATTTTCTCACTTTGATTTTCCCTTTTCTTTCCCCCCCTCCATCTTTGAATCTGCACAGAGACAATATGACTTCATGGAGAAAGGGAACATGCCAAACCAAAAGAAAACGTGAAGTATTGCGGAGATCAGTGCAGAACTCCCTGGGATTTTACTAACTGAGTAAATGACTTGAATGTCAGAAGGCAAAAGGTAAATTCTCAAGTCAGAGATTATGAAAAAAAAAGAAAAAGAAAACAAAAAAAACTCATATAGGAATGAATAACTGAAATTTTGTAACAGGTATATGAAAATCTGAATTCTAGATTAACTCCAATGGCGGCAAGTTTGGAAAGCAGCTTAATACAGATAACAGCAGAATAAGAAGATGCAGCAATATGAAGGAAAAAACAAGTATATATCAGAAGAGAGGATACTGAAAGCTGCATACTGAAAAGGGAAGAGACTTGGGAATTTAACCGAAGGCAAAAAATAAAGTAAAAAAGTAAAAAGCCACCCTGTATTCAGGTGCATTTCAGGATACCATAAGTATTCTAAGTAATCTAGTAAGAGAAATGTTGTATAAATCAAAGAAGCTAGTGTTATTGCTAGAAGGCTTGGGGAATGAGGGCCTTGCTCACAGCAGTGTTCAGGTTTGAGGACTAAAATTGAGAAAACATGTAATCACTGTTGAAGGGAAAGCAGTGCTGAGCAATCACAGATTAATTCTGATTTCCAAGATTCAGCTACACTAAAAAGAGTAAGAAAAGTCAGACTTATTTCTCCCTGATAAAGATAAGAGCTCCACAGGGACCTACACATTTCTGATAGAATCACCAAAGAAGCCTGAGAAAATGTGATCCAATTGCATTATTTAAATAACTGGCAAGTGGGAATGTTTGGCTGGATGTGTGGAGAAAAGGAAATCCAAGTGAAAGCCTTGGATTTCAGAATTAAATCAGAATATTAGGTTTTGATGGGGAGGGTCAGAGAGAGAAGAGAACTATGGACCTCAGGAATAAAAATGACCAACTCTTTCTCAATTGAATAAAATCTTCCTTATTGATCATAAAATTAAGACAAGAGTGACTAGAAGGTGACTAATTGGAAGCACAAGCTGAGTGCAGTTCCTTGCACCTCTCCATTCACATCTGACCTCAACAAATTCTGTTTCCTAAAGCTGCATAATTGTTTTCCACTACTGTAAGACCCTGAGAATTGAGATCAACTGCACAAGGGACAGTGACTTAATATTTGTATCGCAATAAATGCTTGAATCTGGTATTGGTCTCCATGATGCCAGGTCATGCACAGAGGAAAAAGGATTTTTCCCTCTCATAAAGTTTTTATGAGCCACAAAATTAGAAGTTTATTCTCAAGATGAATTTGTTTATATATTCTGAATTATTTTGGTCAAGGACTTTGACTGAACTTCTCATACCTTCAGAGAATCATCCAGTGTTTCTAAGATACCATACTGTAAAATGGCTGTTAAATGCAAAGATATCATCATGACTGTAACAGGATCTGCAAATCTTTAAAGGCTGGGAGTGTATTAAAACAGAATACTGTTCTTATATTCTCCTCTCATACTCTATTACAGAGAACAGGTTGTTTTTGGACACACAGCACTGTGTAAGATGAACCTTCGCTACAAACCAGTAAAGATGCTCTTGTGCTGTGCATGTCATCTAAAAAGAAACTTCCTGATCATTTTGAACTCTCCAAGGTGGCAAGTTCCTAGTTTTTCCAGAGTCCTTTTTGTGCCTTAAATCACCAGATGGTGCTAAGTGTAATGACACTTTTATAATTTTCTGGTTTTCATGGGTAAAGGAACAACTACACTGTAAGAGGATTTTTTGTGTGCTGCCTTAACGAAAAATGTATGAGCTTTGTAAACACTTCAGTGGAAATAAATATGCAAAAGGATATTTGGTACAGGCTTCTGTGTGGTTCTGCAGAAGCTCATGATAATGTATCTGCTCTAAGCTGATGTGGATTGCATTTGTGCTGGGTTTGGCACAAAGGGAAAAGGTATTCTGATAAGGAAGGAATGATGGAGGGTTGTCTAATAATACAAGTGAAGAGGCAAAATTTCATTAAACTAACTTTAACTTAGGAGGCTGATCAATGAACTAAAGCTTTCCCATGATGATGGTCTTGTCTGGGATTTACCTTTTTCTTTATGAGTGACTATGGGAAAACAAGAACTGTGTTTCTAGGCTACAGTTGGCTTACAGCTGTCTTCCACCACATGGCATCTTTGGCATATAAGCAGTGGCCAGAGAGAGCCTGACACTGGTGGGCCTTTCAGAACCATGTCAAATACTTGACCTCTTAAAGGCTGACATATTTTACAGCCTTTCTTGGGGAATGTCTAGGAAAGCAGAAGACAGGGAAAATACCAGAAGTCTGCTGTGAGGTCGCATTCAGACCTGAAATCCAGCTAAAAAAATTGAAAGGCTAAAGCTGAGACTTGAACTTTTGGTCCAGAGCTACCCTTTTTGCTGGTGCCAATCTCTGCTTTGCTCAGGTTTGTTTGAAACCTGAATAGACCTGAATAGACATGCTTATCACTTGATGAATTATGCATATCATTGTGAGTTTTGCACTACCTGCTTTTTCATAAGTTTCCCCTTTAGTAATCTTGACTACTAACTTCAAAGCAATAAGCTCTAGTGAATATTTACTATCCAAATTATCAGTATCAGCTTTCACTTAGGAGGGGAATCTGGTCCAAAAATTTGGGTTTACCATTGTTAGAGCAATCCAAACATGAAACTTCTCAAAACTTTGCAATGTTTTGCCTTGATGTATCCAAATTCCCCATCCACCTAAATGCTCCGTGAAAATCAGAGCATGCTTTATGGTGGGAACTTAGAGAAATTAATGTTTTATCTTGCACATAACTGTTTAGTTTTGTTCTTCTCCTTTGTTTTCCACTTCCTTTTTCTTCTTCTTTCTTTTTTTCCTTTCTTTTTTTTTTTTTATATATGTGTGTGAACAACTGCATCTTAGTACAGTTGTAGTACAGTGCAGAGGGAATGGGGGATGGAAATGTAACATGGAAGAAGCTGTGAGGGCATGAAGGGCCTGGTGAGAAGTGACTGGCATCATCTGTTGTTGTTGTTCCAAGCAGCCATAGCATAAGTGCCTTGTGTTTCCTTTGAAAAAGTTTCTCCTATCCCATCTGTTGGCCATATGGGTGAAAAACATGGTTTTCAGCATGCCCACACCTA
This sequence comes from Lepidothrix coronata, assembly GCF_001604755.1. NCBI lineage: Eukaryota > Metazoa > Chordata > Aves > Passeriformes > Pipridae > Lepidothrix > Lepidothrix coronata. Next base: position 3,092,301 of record NW_016690188.1, read on the forward strand.
CTCACTGGCCAACAATCTGTCCCAGCCTAAACATGGCTGCTGAGTGTGCCATAGCAAATTGTTCTTAGGAACAACCAAAGGAATCTCTGCATGCGAGATGGGCTTTAGGAAAAATTTGAGAAAAATGAACATATGCAGTAATCTATTTTGAGCCGGTGGGATTCTCTAGCTTGCCTTGCTGCTCTTTCAGGGGATAGAGAGAGAAATTGTGCTGGATTTTCAGCCAACTGGATCAATTGAGATAGCTTTTCGAAAAGTGTCTGTGCAAACACTTGGTATAAACTAGGCTGGCCACATTCCAGGTTAGAAGAAACCAAAAATGGATCATATCTTAGAATCCATCTCAGATGACAGAATATCCTGAGTTGGAAGGGACCTACAAAGATCATCGAGTCCAACTCTTAAGTGAATGGCCCATATGGGGATCACACCCACAACCTTGGCATTATGAGCACCATGCTCCAACAAACTGAGCTAATCTCAGGAGATGATTTCCACTGGATCCATATACATTGATTACATTAATTTGGTGCACTGGAAAGGCTACTTTTAGGTGAGAATTTGCCTTGTATTTTTATTTGTAGTCCTTTGATATGCACTGGAGAGCATTGCTGGTGTCCTCAGAGTGGTATTCTTCTTGATGGAGTCACAGTTTAAGTCCACACTTGAGCACTATCAGAAGTCCCTACATGCCAGATGGATTCATGCCCTGCATCAGCTGGATCTCTACATATGCATATTGTACTTCTGGGAAAAGCAACTGACAGAAACTTTCCTGCAATGAGCACAATGCAGACATATGATCCAGAAATGCAATGGATTTCAGCAAATTAAACTCTCCTCCTTCTCTCTTTCCATTTCATCAGGAAAGGACGTACCTGCTGAGACCAGGGCTTTCTGGAAGGGTGTGCAGCCATTCACATGGCACAGAGACAACCACCAAAATCCAAAACTGTGTGCTTAATGGATGAATCTGAAGACCTGATCCAATATTGTTCATATACTGTGGAAAAGCATTTTAAAAATTCCTTACTTGGCTTGGTTGGGTTTTCCCTCTTGAGGTTTGGACCTTGATTGAACTTAATACTGGCACTTTTCTCCTAAATATCAAACAGTTCTTATCACAGCTGATATCCTTTGCTTGTTCCTTTCAGTCCAGAGAAAGTATATTCCCGTTTACAGGGTAAAAGTTCAAGTTCTTCTAATAGTGATTTTTTATAATTGTCATCCGTGGATGTAATGTTTTTAGGTAGGTTGTTCTCACAATATAATGTCATGGTAGCCTTCAGAAACATTAATATTTTAAGTTTGTGACTTAGTAAATCATTTCATTCTTTACATTCTGCAAGTCAGTGGGAAAACGATCTCTAATGTCTTACGCATTCAAAAGAAACAAGAACTGAGAACAGAGTCTAAAATCTAAAATTTGATCAATATTGGAATATGAACAACACAGATTAAATATGAGGTTTGGGGCCCAGCAAAAGCTTGCCTGTAACGCTATTATCTTGCTTCAAAAGCTGTGGGAATCAGGAAAGACTTCCATCATGAAAAGCAGTTAATAAGGAAGAAGCTGCTTCAGCTGATGCCCAGTTTTTAGAGTCTGATTCTACTAATTCTCTTCCTAACTATCTTCAGCTGTTTCTAGCTGTGTTTCAGGGTGTGTTTTCCTGCTGCATCCATTAGGTATGCTGCTGCTTTTTTCAGGAGAAAGAAAAGTAAAATATCAGTCAGACTTTGCAGAATGCTTATTATGCTCTGAAATTACATATGCAAGATTTTTAAGGTCCTGGATAGTAAGTAGTCTGAATCATTCATTATTCTCTTAATCATAGATGCAAACTGCAGGTGCCTGAATTCAGCAAAAGATGTGCTCCTGTATATTCTAAATGCGACTGTAAGTGGCTATAAAATGTTAGTATTCCATATCCAGGAAGCATGGAATAATAGGTGAAATGGAATAACACTTTGGTGATTCTACTTATGTCTAGACTTCAAGAGATTTTTTTTTTCAGGATTAATGACATTTATTGTGTGATTAGAAATATATTATTACTGTTGGAAGCAATTATTTTGCCGAGCCTACATGCAAGTTGTTTTATTCTCTGCTTTAGGGTGTGCAGAAGTCTGCTTTGCCAGGACAAAGGGAATGGTGCCTGAAATAATGCTGCATTATTTCAAATAAATTCAGAGTCCCTGTTTGCTTCCAGTTGTCCACCAGCACTGTGAAAGCAGGTTGATACTTTGGGTATGCCTGAACCTTCCTCTTAGACAGCAAGATATCTTGAAAATTCCAGCTATCAAAGGTGAGTGACAGAACAGGGTTCTCAGCTAGCAGAGCAAACCTTTATAATATTCCCCTGCTAAAGACTTTCTGGAGCTGTACCTTGGGAGTGTTCCCTTGACCTTTCATTATCTCCCCATAGAAGAGCAAATAGATTGCCCTTAAAGGTCAACTTAGAAGGAAGCAAGAGAAGTAGGGAATATGGGCAACTCCACAACCTGGTGTTGTTTCTTGGTCTGGATTTTCATATTGAAAATCACCAGGACACTTTTTCTAAGAGAAAAGTTATTGTCAGAGTCCTAATGACATCTGTAGGCTGACATGACTGCATTGAGAGGTCATAGCAAATCTGGCATAAAGAATTTGGTTTCCAAAAGAGATGAAACCAAAATTCATTCTAAGAGGCACAGGAGCTCTTACCAACAGTCTCTTTCTTTTTCTCCTTCTGGTTACACTGCAGACTGGTGCACTCTTCACAACAAGGGAAACATTTTTCTAGGTTGTTAACTAACATTATGAACATATTTCCTTCTGGTGGAACGTGAGATTTTATTGCTGTTACTCCCTGATGCACAAACAAGACTGTGAAGGAAAAAAATCCCATCATAATAAAAGAGATTTATTAAACTGGGGCTATTTGTTTACAGACTGATGCTGAAATTAGAAAAGGCCTCATTCCCTCAGATAACCTGGTTCTGAGGCATACCTTTTATTAAAACTTAACACCAACACAGTTCCCTATTGCAGTGGTGTAAGTAAAAAATAAAAACAAACAAAAAACCCCAAACAAAAACTATATAACTATATAACTAAAGTGAAAGTAACTGTGTCTTGCACACTAGCATATCATAATGAGAGAAGGACTTTCATGGTACAAGAATCATTAATTGATGATCATCTTTGATTACCTGTTCTTGGCATTTCTTCACAGTCCTGTTTCCCAGGGTGCTCCAGGGTGCTTTAATGTGGCTGAGATGTTCTCTGTGGATGTACCGTGATATTTCCATTTATCGTATATATAGTCCTCAACTAAGAAAATACTAGAAATCTGTGAGTGTCCTGTTGAAACATCTGGAAACAGGAGTTTTGGTGTTGTTACCTCTTGCCAGTTATAGCTGTTAAGTAATAGGGAGACTACATGGTCTCCTAAATATTTGAGGATTCCTCAGTTCTCTTCTTAGTCCTGCCAATTCTGCATGATCCTGAGCAAATGTCTGTCTTTATGAAGGTTTTGTAAAGCACTTTTTTGTACTTTATTCAGCTCTTAACTTAGTTTATGCCATTTTTTCCTGGTGATTACTTACAAAATTAGGTATTTGTTCTTGATTTAGAAAGTTTTTGTAAGATGGAAGCTTGGTCCTTGTGTTGTGGGTGCTTCCCGGTGGCAGAGATACGCTATGGATTTGTTTGGAGAAAGATCTGGGATTTAGGAATGCACTTTCATTCTTCATAACTAAACAAATCAGCATCTAGAATGAGTTGCACAGATGACAGCTGATGTGGCTTGGTTTTGAAGATGACCTGTGTCTTTCTTATGCCTTTCTGCCCCTAAAAGCTTATCAAAGCTGGAGGCAACTGTTGTAATATACTTCGGGGCCTTTTCAAATCTTTACCCAAACCACCTAATGGAAACACAGGTTACTACTCACTCTTGTCTTCCCAAAATGCAGATGCTTTCTGCTTGGGTTGCATGTGGTTAATTATTAGAGTTATCTCTTAAGTGAACAATGCTGCAGGGCCCTACAGGATGGCAGAGGTGTCACTAAGGGGAGGTAAAGTGTCAAAGTGCCCTCTGCAGAATGAAAGGGTGAGGCTAAAAGCTGTTTGGGGAATGTCAGGGACACACAGTGCCTTTGTGTGGGAGGTGATAAAGACCACAGAATTTGGAAAGGTTTGTGGTGCCAGTCAGCAATGAGATTCAGCTCACGTTTCTCCTCTATGTGCTTGAAGAATACCCTGCTACAGTGTCACTGTACTGCCATTTCAGAGAGGCAGAAATTTAGACTGTAGTTTCCCTTTGCTGTTCCTTTCCTCAAGAGCTGCATCCTCATCCTCCAGTCTTAGTTGCATTTCACTTCTCCAGTTAGCTAAATGCTTTGGGAAACTTATGTCTGAGTCAATGAAGGTTAACAGGATCAGATCCTCAGCTGGTGTCAAGCAGCATTGCTCCATTATCATTGAAGAAATAGCACTGATTTAGGTTTATCCTATTGTATTTCTCCTGAGGACTAGTATCAGTAATGGGTTTGTGCTCATTAAATGGTGTCTTCCTGACTCTGCTTTTCTCTGCTCCTGTGGAAATAGATCAGTTTAAAAGTTCAGTCCCTGTAAAATAGAATGTGCAAGGCAGCTGTTCACTGAATGGAAAATTATCTGGTTTGTTACAGGAATGCAGATGTAAATCACTACTGGGAAACACTATGTTAAAACTTATTGTTAGCAAATCCTCCACATTTTGAATGGGAAACATTGTTAACCAAGGCACTATTTTTCCTTGGCATTTTGTAAAGGGGTCCTAAAGACGTCAAGAGGAGGGAAGTGGGTGTCAATGAATTTTATAACAATGAGTCACTTTAGCTCTGGGACAATTTTGGATAAATACGGACAGTTCTTTGCCATTCCAGGAGGAATTCGGACTTCATCTGAATAGGTTTTACCAGGACAGGACAGCCAGTTCCTTGCTTGGAGATCTCAGGCTCTGGGTCCCTGTGGTGGGAGGTGATGGTAGTCAGTGTGGTACAGACTGAATGTGGGAGGTGAGAGCTCAGGAAAGAAAAATGAAAGAAAGACTAGACTGGTATGCTACTGTCATCTCATTCTGAGTAGCCAAGTGGCCTTTGTTTGGCTCAGCTAATACAGGAGCATGTGTTTTCTCTTAAAGCCTCTTACAAAGAATCCCCCACTGTCCTAAATGGCTTGGTGTCCCCAGGACATGAGCCACTCAGGAAGAGGGGTCTACTTCCTAGGTGTCTCCAGTCTAGTTTCTCGTAGATCACATATACTAACCTGTGTTGGTGCCATGGGGAAGCATAAGTTTCTCCTAAGGATTCTGTTAAAATTCAAGTATCCTTGGTTAAGAGAAGTTAGTGGGATAACCACCAGTTCTACCAGTGCTGCTACATGATCAAAGTAGAATTTAAATAGAAGTTTGGGGTGGCAGAGCTAGGCCAAGATCGAGGTATAGGATATCTTGAACTCTGGGCAGACATTACATTTGCTTTTCCTGTTCTTATCATTGTACTTCTAACCACACTTTTTCCAGACAAGTCAAAAGAATAATGTCTGACCAGAAGATGAGATGCTCTCTCCAAGAGTCAGTCTGAATTGTGCTGAGTGCCCTGTAGTGCTCTTGCACATATGTATCATCTCTGTGGCTCTCTTATGCATAACAAGATAATTCTGGGGTTTAAAATAGGTGAACTATTTTTGTTTTGCCATTTTAAATATTTGATGGCGCAGTGTTGTTTATTATACTTGTATCCTTTGCACTGCTGGGTTTCTGTGGCATTCAGATTTCTTTTTTAGTTTTCTAGGTTAATTTTTGGTTTGTTTTCTGTTTTTCTAATGTGACATCTCTCTGCCTGTCATGATATTTCAATTATTCATAATCACTGCTATAACACAAGACATCTCATCTACCTGGATTATTTTGACACTGCTCGTGCTGTATATGCCTAAGTCTTTCTAGATGTTGATGTGGCACAAGATCTGATAGCATCACAGACCTTTCAGAGTCACAGAGCCTTTCTTGTTCCCATGATCTATTCTAAATTCAGATAATTTTAGGAAACTCTCTTTCACCTATTTTCTCAATTAGTCGCTGTGAACTCCTAAAGCCTATTCTGGCTCAGTTTCAGATTAAAAGCTAAACACTATCATGATTTTTAGGTGAAATTGTTTACTTGCCTTAAAGCAAAACCATGACAAACTGTATTCCTTTTGAGACGGGGACTGAGTGTCTTGTCATGTTTGTGACAGGTATGCTCTTTACAACTAAGAAAACAGACAATGAGCTTCTTCATACAGTCATGTGCTTCCCAATTCTGGTGGCACCTATCAGAAAGCAGTATACAGAAACCCAGCAGCAGACGATGACAGCAAAAAAATCTCACTGCTGAGTTAAATACCTCTCTACCATCTGGAAAGGCACAGCAATAACATGTCAATGTTGAGTCTTTATGTGTTTATGTGTGTCGTGCCACAGACACAGACAACAGGTCTCTTCCACGTGGAGATTCCCAGCAGAAGTTCCCTAAAGTTGGTGGAATTGTGCTTAGGTGAAACAGGTCTGAGTAAGCACAGGGATGATGTAGGAATGTGACAGCCGACATGATACGTATGAAAGGTCTAACCCCAGCACTGTTCCTCTCACCTGGATGGCCCTTTTTAATGCCACTGACTCCTTTTAGTGTTTGTAGTAAACAGCACCTATTTTATTTATTTTTCTCCACTTACTTATTGTTGTACTGTGTAGAAATAACACAAGGACTGGGTCAGGTGGATGCACCTCGGGGGAAGGAAACATTGGCCTCTCCTTCAGGATGGTCACAGACTTCACAGCAGGGTAAGGTGACCTGAAGCAGCTGCAGAGCCAGAAACACCGCTTAGCAGTGGGGAGAAGTGGTCACAGACATTAAATGTCTGTGGTTAAAGAAGGAGAAACCTCCCAGAAACAGGCAGAACTGCTGTGAGTTTATTGTGCCCCAGAGAGCCAGGGAGCTGACAGCAGCCACACTGACAACTGGCTTTGCCCTGTCTTGCAGCATCTGAAATGCTCCAGGCTGTAACACTTTCTAACACTCCTTTCTCATCAATTCACTTTGAGTTGCCTCTTCTTTAAAAAATTACTTTATCTAGTAAAATCTGTCTTTTTTGTTTAAAAGCATTTAGGAGAACTTGTGAAGAAAGGAATGAGGCTGATGGATGGAATGTTCTGTGCCTCTGCTTGGTGCAGAGTGGGGTTTGGGTAGTGGCAGTGAACAGGAAGGAGAGCTACACATTTTACAGAGGGCTGCAGCTCTGCGTGGGCAAACCACAGGATTCTGCTGCAGTCATGTGGATTCACAAAAGTTATTCGGAAACTTTCTCACATGGATGACTCCTGGCTGCTTTTCTTAAATTGTGAATCATAAAGTCCTTCTTGAGACAGGTACGAGTCACCACAAACAGTGTCAAGAGGATGCAGGGAAATACTGAGATCACTGGAAAGAAGAAACAAACTTGCCTGTCTAAATCATAGCAGTTCAGCCTGTTCTCAGATCTAGGTAATTTTTATGCAGTTAGAGATAGGGGAAGTGGAGGGAGAGAGCACTAAGAAGATTTTGGCATGAATTTCCGTCATCTGTCTAGTTTCCAGCAGTGTGTTTTCACAGATGCTACTTTAAGCCAATTTATCACTTCTGTAAGAAGTCCCCGTCCCCTTAAATTTCAGCAATAGTTGCTGTGCTTGAATCCTGCTCCCATTTTTATAACAGTGAAACATCCTACTACCTTCTGGCTAATTGGTGCTCTAGCAGCAGGAGATCGTGTGCCAAGGCAGCAGAATTCCCTGTCTGTTCAGCATCTGCATTCTGCTCACATATGTAATGTCAATAAGAACTTTAAATGTTATAAAAGTGAGTCTAGATAGTAATTGGTTGAAATACACACAAGAATATCAAAGCTTATATAGTTTCATGGTTTCACTAAAAGTTGCCATCCCCTTAGAAAGAATTACGTTCAAAATAAAGTTCCCTAAAAATGTAGATGAAAATTTCAGGGTTGCTAATTGTTGGTATATTGCTTAGACAATCACAGTGTTCTCTGACAGGTTATTTCCCAGCTGAAGTATCACATATTCCAAGCTTAACAAATACATATGTATATTCACACTGTCCAGAATCTTTCTCTCTTTTAGTGCAGGCTCAAGATTTGTGTTTTATCACGTTTTCTGTGTAAAGTACTCTCAGGATCCAGCAGCTATTGAGGACTAACTAGGCAGGCCATCACAGCAGCCAAGCAAACTCCCTCCATTCTTCAGGAAACTGCTTCTTCCTGGACCCCAGACTGGATGTTGGATCCAAGAGAAACTGTGGAATCTAGGGTTTCAGTTTGAAAGCATATTTCACCCCTGATCTGTAATCCCTCAGCTACATCCACAATGCACTGAAATCCATCAGGAACATCCTCTCAATCCCCTGTCACCTTTCATGCTGTTAATGGGGAAGGAGCCATGACAGGCGACAAAGTGAATTTGAAAGCTATGCTTGTGGGAATGGTTTATAGACAAGAAGATGGATAACATCTAATCACCCCACAATAAGTTCTTGCCTGCTTCGTGCTGTGTTGTTCTGTTGCTGTCCTCTCTCGTCCATTCCCATTATCACCCAGGGCATCCCTTTCCTCTTCTGCACTCCCGGCTCCTGAAAACCCAATCTGCATTTAGTAAATAAAGGACAAAATGAGTTCTCATCCACCTGACTGACACTTTGGGTTTGAAATGAGAAAGTCTCTGTTGTTGATGCAGTGCCCAATTTAAAGCAATATCACCTGTCAGTTTGATAAAAGGCATGGAGAAAATATCCCATCACGGCCAAGGTGGGAAAAAAGTATCATCTAAAATAAATTCGAACCTTAGGGAAAAAAATACACAAATAAATGACTGGGGATTGTTTTTTGTGGTTCTATGGTTCATTGTGGGTGAGTCGTCAAAACATAAATTACTGTTTATTTGTGACAAATAGAATGGCCAAGAATGAAGGTTGCAGGACAGCAAAGACAAACTTTCTTGTGATGCTTTTTTTACATATCCATTGATATATGCTGTGTGAAAGGTGTGTTTGTGGAACTTGGCTTGGTTTTCCTGGCCCTCTGATCTTTATTTCTATTAGAAATGAGTCTGTATTTATCTTTCGTCTTTGCCTTCCTGAACTTTTGCTCGTGTTTCAGCTCGTAGAAATGCAAACAGTGTCCTGCTTATTTGGTTTTTTAAATAAGCATTTTGCTTAGTGCTTCAGCTCTTTGTTTAACTGCATGCCAGTGTTGCAGGAGAGCTACTTCGAAGGGAAGGGATGTGGCTCTGGACCTGGTGCTGTTGGTTTATGAACACCCTTTTTACCTTCAGTTGCAGACTACAACACAAAAGGCTTTACTACTTGAAAACAGTTCACTACCCCATTTGAAATTGATCCAGTCATCGCCATCCATCACTGATTGGTACCCTATACCTACATTTTGGAGGGTTTTCCACCAAGATGACATGTAGCACTTTTCTTGGGCGGCAAAGCTACAAGAGACTTGTCTGTGGGTGGCAGAATGGGGTGAAAGTGCTGGTGAAGGTGCTGTTGCATAGCAGAATGCTCATCACAGAGATGAATCCTGGGCCCAACTGATCTCTCCATTTAGCCAGAACATGGGGCTAAAACAAAAGAAGCACAAAACCTATGAAAAGCTTCTGGGAGTTGACAGATACATCAGGTTTTAGTCAGGTCTCCACCACTTGGCTTGGCCAGACTGTTGCAATGGAAGGCAAAATATCTATGAGTTCTATAAACAAGTATGTGGTGTTCTGAAGTATATGAAATCATCATCCAGAAAGTTGTCATCTCCCTTGAGCTGGCTAAGTAAAAGATTACAACAGCTATGCATAAGAAAACATGTATTAATTGGAAAATGAGACAATGAATTTCATCCTAACAAATTACAATTAAATCTGTTTCCACTTGAAAATGGTAAATGAGGGAATGGGCAAGAGATCTAGTCTGTGTGCCCTCTAAACAAGGGATAATTTAACCTAGAGCAAGCCCAAATACATTGGCGAGTCTGTGTTTTGAACTCAAGCACCACAATAATTTTTGTTACTATTTTGTTAGGTATTAGAATGTAGTGAGAGCAATCTAAAAGCTTTTACCAATATGATATTTATATTTTGATGACAACATCATTAGGAATGTTTTGTAATCTGGAAATAGTCAAATTCTGTACAAACATTTAAATATCAGGGAAAAAAAATGACACTTTATCTCCAAACCCTATGGAATTTTTTCAAAGAGTAGAAAGAACATGGACATGTACACTTCAATGTATTTTGTCTTCATGGAGTGGAAATAAGCATACATTTCTTTTTCCAGAAAGATGCTGTAATGAAACAATTCTTCTGTGATTTTGAGATGGACTTTGGAGCCATTAGTGAAGAATCTTTCCTCAAGATATCTATCATAGGATTTGCATTTGGCCCAGCACGTTTTAAGAACACCAGCAATATTTGGCTTGTAAGTTTATGGATACAATCAAGTGCTTTTATCTTGCTGTCTTTTGGCAGTCAAAATCTAGTTTTCCATTGTCTCTTTGCTCCCCTCCAGAAGGCTGTAAAGATCATCAGTTTCACAATAGGAATTTGATCCCTCAGGTAGCTCAGTGCGGGATTATCTGAAAGTTCTGACATTATACTAGGTGTAAGCCCGCTAGACTCTGTGACTTCCAGTAATTCTTCTTAGTCTGGATTCACCATCAGTTGTTCTGCACTACTTACTATTGCAGAACATGCTCCAGATTTCACTGAAATCAGTGGGAGCATTCTGGATTCACTGTAGATAGAACTAAGTTACGTTCAACATTTTACTTTAGCTCCAGTGCCCAAGCCATTTTCACATTTGCCCCCAAATGGATCCTGTGTTTTCTCTGTTAATTCCCAAAAAGTCAGGATTTGACCAGTAAGCAGGGGGGAAATTTTGCTGTTAAAAAGGTGTGGCAGCCTGAGTACCTAAGAAACTGATACTGGAGAACATTGTTAAGACATCTGTGGAATGCTGGGCAACATATCAAGGAGCAGTAAATCCCATATTAAGCTCAATAACACCTGTGAAGACAGTCTGAAAGCCATGCAGCTCATGGGAATGACTCACAAAGTGAGTTACCAGAGTGGGGAGAAACGTGTGGAACCTGTGAATCACAGGGAGGGGTTAGATATAATAATGGTTCTCTCGCCCTCAGGGTTTAAGTTTTGCTCCAAAGCCAGTTTGAATCTGATTTCAGAGGAAGGCTTTTACTCACTCTATAATGCATTGTGATATCCACCAGGTAGAACTCATTGAGGAAAATTGCTTCCCACAATGATATATAGGACCATTCAGTCACAACTCTGAGCTATTTAGGGGAAATTATCCATGGGATTGTATCATTAGTTTAAAAGCTGCCTCAATTGTTTTTCTGTCAGGATAATTTTAAGCTACGCAAGAGTATTAGTTGGAAAAACATATTTGAAACGGAGTCTAACTCCTTCCATATTGCTCGAATATGGTTTTAAGGTAATATTTTCCTTTTGATTTGTAACAACTCTACTGAGGGGTGGAGAGCAGAGTTTGTCTCTGAGTTGGCCAGTGACTTTCTGAATACAGTTACCCTCTTTTAATCAGGTGCTCAGCTTTCATGGGCTTAAATTTCAGCCACTGGCCTTGTCTGTCCTTGCTACATCAAAAGGAACACAGCTTTGAAAATTTCCAACCACAGTTCTAACTAACAGCAAAATCCATGAAATAACAAAGTACTGGCAAAAGAGGGACCCTGTTCACATTAATGAGTAATGTGAGCTCTTTCCAGGGGAATTCGTTTAATCTGAAGTCTCTAGAGAAATTTAGAAATTTAGAAAGAAAATTTAGAATAAATGATGGAACTATTCAAAACTAGAGATACTTAACTACAAATAGAATTGTTGGAGCATTGATGAGTGGAGAATTGGAGGAAATCAACTTTCTCTTAGGGAACAGTTTTGTACATCAAAGAGAAAAGCTGAATTGATAATAATGGTAAATAGCAATGTAAGCAAAAGACAATGAAGGCAGATATGAAGGCATGAGGGGAATTCCCAGGTGACCTTTGGCAAGTCACTTTAGCTTCTAGCAACAAAATGAGGTAGCATGTCTATGTTGCTCTAATGGGGTATAAGGGAAAAACCATGATGAGCTTGAAGGGTCTGAGTACTGTGACAGTAAATGCTCTCTGTTGTATTGCAGAATGTAGCTTCTGTCTTTAGCTCAAGCATGTTCACTGAGCCTTTCATGACTGTGGTTTCTCCCTCGAAATTTGGATGTAAGGTAAGATAACACAGCCAAGCATTCTGCCCTGGGATGGATGACCTGGACTGGCAGCTGCTGTAAGAGCAGGCAGGCTGGAGTTTGCATGCTTTGTTAATTGCAGTAATCTCCAGGCACATGGCAGGACCAACAGCCTCAGCAATGCAAAAATGTGTTGTAATAAGTGCTGTAAGGGCAGATATTGAAGAGGGATACCTCTATTTCATTCATAACAAAGCAGGATTGGACTTTTCTTGTGACAGACCAGCTGTACTTGTTTGCTCATTTGTGAGCAATGGTTCTTGACAAGCCTGAATGTCTTCAGATAAATAGAAATAATTCCAATATTTCTAGTCCCCAAACTGCTTTTTTGGTTCGATTGTAAATTAGATTTTTCTGTCTGAATCCTTAAGAATTATCCAAAGTGGAGTGATCTCTATTCAGTTAACAGAAAGATGTAGCTAGAGGTATCGTGGACTACATGTATAACAAAGCAAGAAACACTGCTTTTGAAGTTGTCTTGGGCTCACTTACTTTCAACCAGAGGGAAAACGTAACACTGTCATGCACAGCTGGCAATATGAATTCTTCTTGAATGAAGGCTGTGATAGAACAGCAGCACTATTGTATGGAGTTAGAACATACACTAAGACCAAGGAACTCCAATGCAAGGAGCATTTTCTTGTGTCTTTTTAAATTTTCAGCAAAAGAGACTCAGTAGTTAATAGAAATGCATTTTTCTCACCCTGAAAGCATTGTATGCCATTAGACCACAAACGACAGAATGTGTTTCAAAAACATACTCAGGCAAAAGAGGAATGGCTTAAAAGATGGTGGTTTATTTTCTGTGAGGAGTCTGGAAATGGACCATTAACATCCTCTTTCTTTCTGTTCTCTAATGTGAACCTTCAGCATTCATGAGGATCAAGAAAGCATTGGTCTTATAAGAAATGGCCTTCTGAAATTGATGTAATAAATCAGAGAAATATCCAATGACAAAACATTTGAAAGCATTAAATCTATATGATCCAAAGGACATATTTATAGAACTATACACAGACTCAGATTTTCAGAGCTGACTCCAAGGTGTGCCTCAAACCATTGTAAGGTGCCAAGCAAATATTTGGATGTAAATAGTATCAAGGAATTGTTGAGTCTGGAGAGACCTGGAGAGCAGAGACTGTGGAATTTATTTTATTTAAGGACTTCTCCAAACCTTTGGATTTGTTTGGATTTGAGTTAAATACAATTTTCACAACGTAAGATGTCCTATGATTAGAAGTGATGGGCTGTAAATGCTGTTTATTCAAAGTTTGCATTTTATGCAGGTAGAAAGGAAGGCTATCCATGATTTTGCCTTTGGTAGACTTCACTCTCTTCTGTTGCCAATTAACATTACGGTATCCATAAATGGGACTTTGTTGACTAAACAAATGTATTGTGCCATTTGAGATGTCCTAGGAAATCCTCCTGCTAGAAGAACACATCTAAGAGATGAGAAACACATAGCTGGCAGCTCTGTGTGTGCTCAACACATCAGCATTTGTAGAACTGACTTAACCCCTTTCTATGTAATGTGGGAATTAAATAACCCCTCTCTGCACTGCTGGAATTAAATCCTGTCCTCCCACATACTAAACCTCCTGATAAAAGCATGACTCTGTCCCCATAGTTGGTGATATTGGTCAGTAAATGGCAAGCTCTTACAAGGAAAGAAGTCCTACCCAAGGACAGAGATATTACAAACACTTAATCAGAATGTCCTCTAAATAGAAGCTGTGAGTTAAAACAGCAGAAACTGTCAAGACATACCCAAATCTGGATGTTATCAATCACATCAGAGTTCAGTTCAGCTCATTCAAGCTTTTTGGCAGACACAGGAAATTTCAGCAGAGTGGGAAAGCCTACAGAGAAGGCACCAAAGCATAAAGTATATTTTAGTGGGGTGCATTTCAAAAAAAAGTAGATGAACTTCATGAACTTTTACCTAGATAAGGGAAAGAAAGAAGAGTCTTCGGAACAACAAAATCTTATCAGAAGACAAGCAATCATGCTTTATATTCCTGTTCTTTATTGTGTTCCCCGCAAATCAAACCTAGCTCTTAATGTATTGTGTTCCATTCTGGCCACTGATATTGTAAAAAATTTCAATTGAAAATATCTATGGAAAGAACTGTCCACAAGAAAGCAATTTTTCAAGCTCCTGGAGAGACTTTGGAAAGGCTGACTTTTACAGATATGCTGTTTGTGAGCTCATTGAAGAATACGTACTGGGATCCTGATTAATATATATTTTATTCACTACTAATAGACATTCACTGTAAATTTTACTTCTAAAAACCACAATACATTATTTCTGTGTTAAATTAAAAAAAGCTATTTTTCTGTCTAAGCATCACTAAGTAGCAAGTTGCCTAGTGATCTTGAATATAAAGACCTTTGGCATCTAGTATTGATGGAAAACAAACCCTATCATCTGTCCATGGCTTGTAATTATCCCTCTTCAATGATTTTCCTGACTGCATGACTTTGTGAAAATTTATCCACCTGCAGGTCAAAAAGACAATCTCCATTTCATCTTCCGGAGGTAAAATACTCCCCAAAAGATCAGGACTCCACTGCAGGTGGGGTACCTCTGTATGAGCAAAAAACGTGTGCTTTACACATCTGCCTGCTTTGCTGTATCTCAAATGGCACCAGTGTAAACAGTAATTAGATGTATTCAGAGAAAAACAACATCCAGTATGAACGTTACTGTTTACGAGAAAAGCTGAATCTCGGATTCAGAATTGAATGTAGCATGAGCCCGACTAATTGAAACCCACCATTTTCTAATAATCATACTTCCCCACTTCATGAAATCAACATAGGAGTTTTTCATTCTTATTGTAAATATAATTGGGCCATTGTAAATCATGCGGCACTTATTTAATGTTCAGTCATGGTGGTGGCTGGTGATGAGACGACGGCTTCTGAAAAATGGGGTAGCCCACATGGAAGACATTACCATAGGAAAAGAAACTGAGGAGAGCTTCACAGAGCGCGGGTGACTTATCTAGTTGGAAGATGCAAGATGTATAGTGACTGACTTGGCGGGACCCCGGGAAAAATGTGATAAGTGAACACCAAATACCCAGAGATGCTACAAGTGCTGAGTGATAGTAACATTTCAGCATAATCCTTCTTGGGAATGGTGTCATATCCTCTGATATATACTGAGCTGGTGTCTGGCTTTGCTCTATACCACAGAAAATATGCAGACAATAAGAGAAAATATTAGTGTGTATGCATGCACGTGTGAGACAGAGTGAGCAAGGGAATGCAAACCAGTGACCTTTAATGGATGGAGTCAGAAGCAATCAGCTTCACATCATAAGATCAACTGAATGTCAGAAGCTTTCCAGATATTCCAGATATTCCAGAAGCTGTTGGATATTCCCATTTAGCTCAAATTTTTGAGATTCATAAGTAGGATGATTTCAATACCACACCAATATTTCTCCAAAGTTCCTGTGAATCATGACATGAAACAATGGAAAATTTCCTAGACAATGGTGTCTTTGTACCAGGATGTCTGCACCTAGTAAATTTACATATATCAACTTCATTTTAACAAAATGGAGATAGATTACTTTTTTCTTTTTTCGGGGGTATCACCACAATTCAAAGAGCTCCCCCTCCAACCTTTGAGGGAATGAGTTATCTGTGGGTCACATTTAGCTACCTTGTATTAGGGTGTTTCATGTTTGTTACAAACAGTAGAAGTCTGTAAACATATGAATGTTTGTCCAGTCCTCCTTGTTTCATTTCATTTTCTTCTTCTCCTGTGATTTGACACTCTTGTATTTCCAATGCTTCCAAGATATTTCTTCCACAATGCATTTGCCTTTAGATTATCAGTTTGTTGTTGAGTAAAGTATTTGAAATTCTGGAGTAGGCAATACCAAAGCAGAACAAAATAGTATCATCAGCTCTTCTTGCTCTGGGTTTTGCAGGACTAAACACACCTCTCTACCCCTTTCTTATCGGAATCACCTTCAATACTGGAAAAACTGCTGCTCTGGGACCAACCAGGTACTACTGAAGTATTTTTCTAATGGAAAAGTTTTCTGTGAGGAAATGGGGATCTGACTAAGCTGCTATTTTTCACAGACAAGTCTTGATTACATGGAACTTTTCTGTGCTTCATTTCCAAGAGGCTCAGGAGCAGTGCTTCAGCTTCACAATATAATAAGGTGCAATTCAGTTAGCTCAGTCTAATCCAATCCATTGCAAACACTTTTACAAAGGTACTTTGGTATTACCTAGAAATTTGAAACTTCTGCTTTCTGGAAAACCTCAAAGCTTCAACTTTGGGAATGAACCACATGTTTGAAATTCTGAGTTTTGGTCAGCTGTAACACAGGTGGATGAATAGTATGCTGCAGTTAAGTGAAATTCTGGTGCCTTTTGAGTTTATTTACAATCTGTGGGTTACTAATCCAACACCAAATTTTAGCATTAAAGAAATTGCCACTTAGATTGAAGGGACCTATGGGTAGATTTATGATACAAGTTTAAAAAGAAAGAAAGAAAAGAAAAAACTCATGGTTGAGATATGATGTACCACAGGCCAGAATGACATCTCCTATTGTGGTTGTCAGTTTGTTAGTTTTGCAGTTGGAGGACCCCAGGAGCCGTATCAATGTCTGATAAATATTTAAGAAATCCCAGCAGCACTCTAAGCTCTCTTCCTACTCTCTTGCATTTGCCTCAATTGCTGCTTACAATTATTGCTAGCAATTGCTCCACGGAGAGAAGAGGAATCAGTGCAAAAAAGAGATCAGAGAGCTGAAAACAGAGCTAATGGGCAAACAATCTTCGATTGTATGGAATGGCGTTTTAATCCTGTGCACTAGTTAATTCTTGGCTGGATTTTTGGCAGGCTATAGTTTCTCTGCACTAGTTTTGGTGATGATAGAATCCTCCTTTCTTCCTTTGTTCAGGATATTTGTCTGTGATTGAAGCTGGAGCTCAATGGACAGATTCAGAGAGAAAGAAAAAGGGCTTTTCCCAATGTTAGTGTCTGCTCAGTGAGTATCTTCTGGGTGGCATAAAAACCCTAGGTATCTGGAAGATTTTTTCTCCTCGGTTGGGCTGCAGATTCAAGAGAGTTAAAGACATTCCATGAGTTTTCCAACAGCCCAGTCCTGCGCTTCCAGTATACCCTGTTAATCTGTATTTTTGGGCTCAAGAATGGTTTTGATTTCAATGACTTATATCCAAACTGGGGTGAGCCCTGAGCATGTATTGTCTCTCCATACATACTTATGCATGACATGCTGGTTTCTGTGGGAAGGAATTTGACACATGGGGATCAGAAAGGGGACAGAATTATCTTCCAGCAGCATCCCTGCTTGGAGTATCAGAGGGCTACACTCCAAGTGCGTGTTTAAGTTTACTTTTTTAATCTAGATGTAGGTATGATTTCTCAAAACTACACACTGGAAGATTTTGTCATAAACCTACCTTTTATAAATCTTTCATGAATTTTAAGCATGATCCAGTCATGATCACATGCACCAGTTTAATCATGCAATGTCTACATCTAAAATCTACAAAGACCTCAGTCTTCTATGAGCTATAAAGACATCAAAGTTGAACACTATTTACATTATACAACCTCATCTTTCTCCACATTAGAGCTGGACTATTCCCTCCAGAGATGTGCTAAACGCTCTATGCAATACCAAGGAGCTTCTGGCCAGAACATGTTCCTCTTTAACACTCAGGTCATAAAGTGCCAATTAAAAGGACATTAAAGCAAAAGAAAATCTTTCCAAAGCCTGAAATAGGCACTGGATAAGGCCCATGCTAGAGAATATGCTATATAAGCATGCTAATAAATCATTAAAATTACGATAGGTTCTATCATTAATAAGTAAAGTTCAAGGACAGCCTTTATCTTGTTAAATTATCCAAATTTTGCTGTCTATTAGCATACCATTTAGAATGTAAGAATGGCTCTAGGGTTTTTTTCACCCTTCTTGGTAATGACATATTATGCAGAATAAAAAGCCTTAGCAACTGTTCTAAGATGCCATAATAATGCTGGAATTATTCTTTGGGGGAGGTTGTTGTATTAAGCAGCAAGTAATTAATGGTAAATTGCACTGGAAATTCTTGGAAAAAAGACAAATTACACACGCTTTTGTACTCATATCCAGCAAGTCCCATGTAATTAACAATATTAAGATAAATACGAGAAGAATTATTAATGATGAGATTAACTTCACATCATAGTGCAAACAGATGTATTTCATCTATGCACGTGGTAGGAATTGAGATTTAGTTGTAATTACTAAAAATATCTGACATTATTGCTTCACGGAAATTCACCCCAGAACTACCTATTATTATGCAACCTCTGGCATCTCTGTTGTGACTTCTTGCCCCACAGATCAGCTTTGCTGAGTGGAGTGAGGGGTATTTTGTTGAAGCTGCAACTGCTTAAGAATATGAAACACTCATTCTAGATAATGGGGGTCAGACCATTAGTAAGAACCAAGCTGCAGTGACCAAGCAACATATTATAAATTACTAGCAGAGAAGGGGGCTGGTCCACTTAGCACTCTATTCAGGTGCATGAGTTAACTCACTATTAAAAAACAAGAAAAAGTAGGGAATTGCCAGAAACAAAAAGGCAACACATAACAACAGAAGGCAAATATTGCAAATGGGAAGTGGAGAAGGGTAGTGTGCCCAGACGAAATTTCGAATGCAAGAGGTGGAATTAGCAGAACAATTTCCTCATTAGAATTTGAATTTGTCTTCAATAGTTGTAGCACTTGCTCTAGTGCACTTGTTCTGTGCATCTGGGATCTTTTAGACATAGGAAATTTACGTATTATTCTTGGATCAAGAAAAACCATTTTCAATTTCTAACTTTAGTTCAGTTTCTTTGTGCCTCAGTTTCCCCACCTATACCCACTAATAACTCAATATCCATTCTCAGGCACTTCAAAGTATGTTGACAATATGGACTAAGTGAGGGCAGATGGGTTTTTACCACAGACAAACATAGTTTTATTCTTGTTTCTAGACAGAATCATGTCTGCTAATATCAGCTGAAGGGCTATTGCCTCGAGGGAAGGTCCATGCTTCTCAAACCACTAATACCATTTATTTTGTGAACTCCCCAGCCACTGATTTTCCCGCCTGCCTAAGGAGCTCCTTGAATTCAGTTCAATTTGGGGGTCTGACCATCTATTGCAATAAACTTTGCCTGTTTATTGATGCACCTTGATGCAGGCCCTCCACACAGTGGCTTTGAATTTGGAGATGAACAGTGGTGCCAACGATGAGCATCTTGCTTGATAGAACCATCACTAGGAGGAAAGAGAGTTGTGTCTACATGTGCAAAAAGGCATGAGGGGAGAGCTTATAAACCCTGCCTCATTCAAACTCACTGACATGTACAGAAGAGCAATCACCAGCGCTTTGAGGTTAATTAATCAAGGCTCACAGAGATGTGAATTCTTGAGTTTCAGGTCCCTTTCACCTTTCTTGTAGGTCCTGGTTTGAATCCAGCTCAAATCAGTAGGGATGAAGGGAGGTGAGTGACTTCTGCCTGATTCATGCAGCAGTGGCAAGATCTGGTGACCTCAGTGGAGCCCCCATTTCATTAGACACCTACAGGTTTAATATCAGAGTAGTAATTAGCTGTCTCTGTGGGCAGGCTTGGGCTGAATGTGTATGGGAACACAGATACTAGATGGAGTCCCTTCAGGTCATGCTGGAGGGAGGCTGGTCCATGATTGACTGGACACTTCAGGTGTCACAGTGTGCTCAGTACCTGCTCTCATTTTCCATTGCATGCTATCTTGCATGTTCCCTCTCTGAGTGAAAGGTGAATTAAAGGATATAATTCTCCCTGTCAGTCAAGTAGACTTGTGGCTCTCATGAGAACCCAACTGCACTCAAAGTCATTCAGCTTTTAGCTAGCCATAAGAATAATAGAAAATTGTTCTACTCTTGAATTATATTTCCCTTTGATTTTTTTTTAATACTTCAGTGCCTTTTTCAAAGTAAAATAATTATCTCCTGAAGGTAGAGGTGCTAGATTGTGTGTCTCTCCATGGACTTTAAAAGCTTTGCTAGGGAGTCTGTATTTTCTGATATATCTGTGCAGTGCCTGGCACAAAAGGATACTGCTTTTGGTTAAGATCTGCAAATTGGTCCTTGAAGGGAACATCAGAGTACTGTATCATTATTAATACAATTTTATGTATTTTTCATATGAGTACACTGCACTTCTGACAAACTACATCCCTTTGTAAGGATTAAAAAAATTGTATGCTACTTGAGCCAAGGCAGACATGAGGTGGGAGCGATTAGAGAAAAGAGTGAAGACCATGGGAGACAATAGGAAGCGAAATTATTAGAGAAGAGAGGACCTTTGGGATATATTTTCTTTTATTCTTCTCTTACAATACTGAATTAAGTAGTTTAAACCTATAACTTGAAGGTTATAGGGAGGAAACCATGCTCCCTGAAATTGTTTAATGCAGTTTTTCACCTGTTTGATGCGGTAACAAGATGATTTTTCACCTCTCTCTGATGGTTACTTTTCACATTTCTTTGCTGCCAAGATGGTGCTTCATTTTCTGCTAAACTGTGGGATTTCCATAGCTTTTTCTAATTTCTAGTGTGTCTGACAACACAAAAATGAAAGCATTTTGGAATCTACACATAAATAATTGACCCTTTGCATTATTTGGGGAACACAAGAGGCTTACTCTTAAAAGCCCTCAGCAAATGCACTATTATTCATGTATGACCTCCACAGTATGCTGAACTCTTGAATGTGTACATCCCTCAAGCCTGGCTTTGTGTCCTCAGTGGTAATAATGACTGAGAAGATGCCAAGACTAATGATTTTTTACTGTGTCCACAAAAGTGCTGCTTTAGCAATTGTAACTTGTGCTCTAAAGGAAGATGTCATCAATGCAAAGGGCAGCTCTATATTTTTCTGTGACTACAGTAGTACCATTACTGTCCGGAAAAAATGACAGAGGAATGGATTTACTGTTTCAAGGGCTCCTCAATCAGTCATTGGTTTCAATGGAGAAGCGTTTGCCTAATTTATTGAGGAAGCAATCAGTCACGAGAAAATACATCCCATACATTAAAGTAATCCTTTGGCCCTCTGCCCAGCTGAACCAACTAACCCCATAGGTCTCTGTAAGGGCAGCCCAGACTTCTAGTCCCTGACATCAGGTGGTTTTGGTTTTTTTGGTTAGTGGCTTCAGAAGCAGCATGGAAATGCTAGCATGCGGAAGACACAAGTCTTGGGAGACATCTGAGAACACCTTGCACAGAGAAAGGTTTTTGATTGACATGTCTACTGTGGAGAGGATAAGGACTTGTGGGCTTACGCTGCAGAGAGAGATCCAGGTTGGGTTTTAGAAAAAGATGTCTAATGGGAAGGATCACTACAGTTTTGAGATGTATTATCTAAGCATACTAAGTAAAGTTTAGTCAGTCATTTGAAGTTTTCAGATGGGCAGGATGTGGTATACTTGTAGGCCATTATGGTTACTTGAGATGGATATCACTGTGCCATGATTTTTATGCACCTTAAAAGAACCATAAAGAGAGCAGGAGGATGATGAGGTTTAGACAGATGAAGCTTAAGTCTCATAGTCAGCTCCTACTGGAGCCATCCTATCCTTTGTGTCTTCAGGCCACTTGGTGAGCTGAGGGGATAGAAGAGAGGGCAGCCCATAACCACAATCCCAAAGCTCTTGTCTCCATCACATGTCATCCTTCACTGTAGTGAGCCCACAGTGAAGGCCACACAGGGCATTTTATGATCCCTGCAGTACATGTTATTGAGGTTTGTCTTAACTGCCTCTCACAACTGCTTTGCAGATCTCTCCCTTTGGTGTCAGCATTTCTCCATCCCTTCATTAGCCATTAGGCGGCAGTTCCAGGTATATGTGTCATCTCATATTTTTTGGAGGGCAGGATTTGGGGTACAGGTACGAGATAGTGAGTTTAACTACAGAAAATGAAGGAAATTTAATGCACACTGACCTGATCCTCCTCTGTTCTTGCCCGGCTATACATAAGACCATCATAAAAATGTACTTCTTGTCCATTGTTTGGGAGGAGCAAACCCAACAGCTCTTAGCAGTGACTGATCCACTCCACAGTGATGATTTTGTAGGTGACCGCTGCACTTAGGAGAGCTATTTACTTCTCCTTCAAAAAAAAAAAAAAAAGGCTAACTGCAGCAGAAAAAATAATAGGTTAAATAGCTTTATAAGCTGTAATAATAGTCTAATGAAAACATTTCCAAGGTTGAACACTACTGCTTCATATGTGACTTTTTGATTGAATATCCTGAATTTGTACTCTAATGGACAATAGTAAAAGTGGAAAGAATGGAGTAATAGATAATCAATATGACAAACTTAATGTATTTCACTTCACTGATTTTGATATTTTTCTTAACAGTCATCTCTGAAATATTGTTGTGACTAACATCAACTTTCATTAAAAAGAAAAGTTGGGTTTGACCCCTCATATTCACAGGAAAAAGTGAACGTGTGAGCTGTGAGCAAAAAAGCTACAAGGCACATTCCTTTTTAAAACAAAAGAAAACAAAACAAAACAAAACCAACCAAAATGAAAAAGAAAACAAAACAAAAAAAATACAAAACAAAAGAAAAAGGTGAAACTGCAAACCACATTTTTCTTTAAGTTTCCTCCTTTGAAACTCATGTCATGATTTTGAGACAAGATTCTTGCTTGCAGAAGTCATTAGATTAAAAATACCATGTATGTCAGCAGGTAAAGAGGTATCACTTCCAACAGTCAGGTCTGTTCTACAGGGGTGTTGTCATTCTATTGATTTCTTTTGAAGTCTGCATCTTTACTATTGACTTTCCTAGCAGTGGACAGATTTCCTGTATTTTTTTTGTATCAGTCCTGCTGGGATCTGGAGCTGAAGCACAAGCCCTTGCCCTTTTTATTTGTATTGCAACTGCAACCACAGAGCAGATTGAAGGATTTCTGTAAAAACGGAAGAAAAAGGATATTATTAAGTAAAACCTCAGTTTTCAATTAAATACTACATTCATGTCAGAAAATGTGTCTTCTAAGTTGGGAAAATAGAATCTTTTGATCAAAACATTTAAAGTTCAAAGCCTTACATAGTTAAACCAGGAAACTGTGTTGTCCTGAAAGCAGAGCCTCCAACCTGTCTTTTTCCTCTGGGGTGCATCTCCACCACTTGCTGCATCTCCAGAAACTGTTTTTACTCTCGTAAGCCCCAGATATATAATTTCGTTTTCAGAGAAGCACTAAAGGTGCATCCTCTAATATGTGTTATTCTCAAGATACTTAATTTACAAAAGCATTTGAGGCATTTCAGCTAAAGATCCTATGAGGTACAGTGAAAGAGCTCAATATCTTTCCCAGTACTTTCTGTAATGGTTCCACTTTGTACACTAATCCTTCCAAGTAGGTGTCTTCAGTCCTGGGATTTTCTTTCTCATTCTATTGATCTGCCAAAGTTATTTTTTAAGCTTCCTTGACATATTGTAAACCTTATCTACTCATTCAGGCTTTTGCTGGAGGCCAGGAGTTGGAGAAGGTCAAATTCGATTTTGCAGGTGTGCGGGAATTCATTTGAGCTGGTTCTTAGTATACTTTGTGTCTTTTTAACTGATGCTTTATCAATCTTGTACATGCATGCAGAGGGAATCTGCATTGGATCATTTTTTTATGGTGTGAAATATAAATAAAATGACATTGTGTTCCTTCATTTCATTCACCTCTTTTACCAGTGGAGTCTTAAGCAAAAAGTGGTGTGGATTCTTCAGGGGTTACTAATTGTCCCAGGGGTCTGGTGAAGATCCCAGGAGAGAGTTCACCTCGTTAGCTAAGTCAGGTGTTAGTCTGCCCCTGGGCACATACCCTTCATATATAGAGTTATACTTGCAGTATTTGACATTTCTAGTGCCACTTCTGGGTGTGCAGAAGCAGAACTGTGAGGCAGAGTCTAATAACACTTTTCCTGGAAATGGAAAGATGGTGTCTTATGATGGACTCTACTTTGTGGGACTTCTTTAGAGGAACCTATGGTTACTTTTCTTTAAAAAAAACCAAAACCAGTGACAGTAAAAGAGTGTAGAGTTGGTTACAGAGCACATGCTTTGTAGCATTTGAAATTTCTTCTATATGGCAGCAATAGGGCTACAAAGCTATAGGTTTGCTATAGGCAGAAAGTTTAATTAGCAGGACTTTAATCTGAAGCTAGCAATCATAAAAGAGACATGACTTCACAAAAATGGTTTAAAAAACTAACCAACTTGTTGATAGAAGCAAGTATCTGCCACACACAGCCTCCATCCTCCATTCTGTTCATAATATGCATATAACTGCTAAGACACCTCTCAGGTATTTTAAGGCCAAACATTACAATCAATGATTTATTCTGTCAGTAAGCATATGTATTTCAGCAAGCTCACCACATCCCTTCAGAAACATTTTAGATAATTGCTCCTTATTACAGGTTATTTTTACTATTACAGAACCATTTATAATGTGGGTGAGTAGGAACTTAGTATGGACCTTTTCCTCAAAAGCTTTTCCTAAGGTGTCACTCACAGTGTGTACAAACATAGTCATTTAGTAAAGGTTCAGTTTAAGCTAATGTTAAACTGTAGGCCTCTTTTTAACTAGTTGGCTGAGAAATAAGTTTTACATGGATTTTATAGGTGTCTGGGGGTTTATTTCCACTGCATGTTTTCTCCATTTTCAACTTCATTTTTCCTTTTTTATTTACTGAAAGGTGTTTGTCTAGACAAATCCTAGACTGGGTATGGAAAACTCTTGCTGAATCTCCAAAGAGCTGATTGGTGTGAAGATGCTTTTGTTTGAATAAGCACCATGTGTAAAATAAAAGGTTTCAGTAGTAATTTCCCTTTTGTGATTCCAGTTCATATGACCAGTACAGCCTTACATTGTGCACATCATGAATATTTCTGAGAATTTTTACAAAAATAACCTTCATTTGAATGCATCCAGGGCTCGTCATTTTTTTATCTATTTCTAATTTTCCTCTAACTTGTTTCCGTCTTCTTATTTCACTTCTCATGTTCCTTGCTTTCTTTTCCATGTTGATAAAGGCTCTTTATGAATTTCTATTTCTTTTAAATTCCTTCCTTTCCCCCTGAGTTCCTTTTTTTCCTCTTTAGTTCTTTGATTGCTGCTGGGGGCTAAGGTTATAATTTAGTCAGCCTGTTCTTCTCTGCTGCAGAAAAAAATCCTCTCTCTTCCTGGGCAGTAAATAATTCTTGGGCCTGCCTGACTTTTAGGTTACTCTTTTTTTTTTTTTAAATTATTACTATTCTGGAGTCTTGTCCTGCTGCTGCACTGCCCTCTCATCATTCAGTGGAAGTGCCTTCTTTCCTCTGACCTTCCTGCCTTCCCTGCTTCATGCCTTACACTCTTGGGCTGCATGTGACACAATAGAGTGGAATGCCTATTGTTAGGGATTGCAAAGAGATAATCAACCCCAGGGCCATCTCTTCAGCATCTGTGTAGACAAGAATACCTTCTCTGCATTCCCAGTGTCCATAGCTATAATTTGAAAGCCTGAATTCTCATTTAAAACCTCAAGCTTGTGCAGAAATATAGCTGTAGTAAAGCAGATGTTGATTTGTTTTAGTGAAATGTGAGAACCAGCAAGCAACACTGGAGATGGAAGGAACATCAGTGATGAAGGAATATCTGAGCAAGGGATCTGGGCCATCTGAAACACAGTTGTAGTTCTGGATTGATTCAGTAAGGTACCTTAATGTACCTTTTCATGGGGAATCACCACTCAGAAAGTGTGTTTTCAGGATGGCCATTAGAGGGGCTTCTATAAACACTTTTGCAATTAAGGGCAACAGGTCAGGGCTCATTTCCTGAGTCTGACACAGATACCTTGTAAATGCTCAGCAACTAATTTTAAATCTTTAAGAACCTTAATTCTGTAAAGTGGTAATGGTTACTTTTAGCTGACCTTGTCCATTTAAGATTATGAACTTTAGGAGGTGACTGATTGAGCAGCACCTGGACACTAGTTCTCATGGTGCAGAAATGGTATGGAAACTTGAGAATCCAGGATCCACATTACTCTTTTGGTTTGTGACTTCATAGTGGATGAATCAAAACCTCTAGTTCTGCACTAGAGGTCTTCAAGCTCTGCAGTATAGCAGGAATTCAGACAGGATTTTAATCTTGCAATGGAGACTCATCTGGAGTCCTCATGCCAAAAGTAACTTCACTGACATATGTAAGAAAATATTGAGGAGCAAGGACTTGGGAGCAAATGTGAAAAATAAGTCCAGGAAGTGAAAAACATCAAGCAATTTTATAGACTTACAATTCAAAGATACATCTTCTATCCCCATATTTTGCAGAGAAACATAATTATCCGCATGTGCCTCTATACCTCTTCTTATCATCCTAAGGAGAGACACTGCTGGTGCATTAATAAAAGTACTTTAGCCTGGAGGAAATAAGGAAACTAAAACAGAAGGAAGAGATCATTGCACATTACAGAGAACACGTTAAAATTCATCAGCCCAGAAGTCACAAAACTTGCAGAAAGATCAGATATGAACTAGGAGGGGTGTTTCCCTGCTATGAACAGGTTTGTGGGGCTCAGGAGCATTTCTAATAATAAGAGACTCATGTTTGTAAAAGGGTACCTGGCACTAGATAGCTGGCTGGTTACCACAACTGTAAGAGCAAACTTCAAGTGTGAAGCACAAATGCAGGCATAGCATTGACTTGGACAATGTGGGCGGCCTGGTTCTCTCTCACATTTCACTTTACCTGACCTAATTGCAGCTGCATTTCATTCAACAAAGTTCAGCAGAGGTGAAAAGCTGGCTTTTTTCAACCAAGCCTCCCACAAAAAAAATCTGTATCCTTAGGGAATAAAGTATTCTATGTGTCTTCTGTATCTTCAGGGAATAAAAACAATTTTATAATTCCCAATTTTTAGTGAGGGTAAGTATTACTTATCTAGCCATCGCTGCTCATTCTTTCTGCAGCTAAAAAGGTATCAATTCAGTGTAGTCATCCCAGACTTATTAGGACATCAGCCTGACTCTTTGTCTACTGATACTTAGAAAAATCAATCTAGTTGTTGCAAATCTCTAGGACAGAATTCTAGTATTATCCAGATAATCGTCAAGCCTTTGCATGAGGAAATCTGAACTCACACAGAACTAGATTCTCTTTCACACATTTATGTAACTCACTGACAATGTTTATAAGACTTACTCTGGTATTACGAGTTCTTATAATACTGGGTTCAATGTCTGGTTTTTGCTATTGAGTACTGTTCTTCTAGATCTTGAGATTTTTAGTTTAATTTTTCTTCATGCTATATAAGATGGTACCAGCACAGATTTGTGCACATATATTTTTGTTTGCGTGTGTGTAAATAACTTTTTCTCTAGTATATAATTTGCTAGTGAATAAAGAATATACTGTATTAAAGGCATATGCCCTCCTTTTACATACATATTTTGTCATACACAACACCACACACATACTCTCTTCTATTGTTAATGTTTGTAAGAAAAAAAATCTTTGTGTCATCCACTATTATTTAGTATCTCTTGATATTTTTTAGCCTTTTGAAAATCTCAGATCCTCAAGTGCAAAAAATCTCAGGTGAAAAAGTGTAGAGATAGAAGTCTTTCTTTTGATATAATAATAAAAAGCAGAAGGGGTTGGAACAATGTACCATGAGTATTTCTTATTTCTTTCTCTCTCGTTTTCTTTCCAAGATTCATTCAAAACTGAATCGTTGATGAGTAAGTTAACATGGGTAAAAATGGATTTTAAAATGGATTAAATATCAATTTAAAGTTAACAACCTAAGAACAGGCCAAATCCACAGAGATTACTGAAACAAACATCAAAAGACGTATTTCAGAGAAGATAGCGCTAGGAATGAAAAAGGAAATTTGCTATTGATTCTGAGCTGCTTTGTGTGGCAGTCCCCTTATTGCTCAAGTCTGAGTGGCTTGAGATTTCCCTCACACTGCTTTCCTTGTGTGTTGTATCTTCATGATCCCCTTACTGTTTCTGTCTACATATTTCTCACAAACATTGCTGTTTTCCAGTGGGTAGACTAGAGTGGAGAACTCCTGGGAACCCTCCATAGAAGGCCTAATCACCCCAAACAGCAAGCTCTACCAAAAAAAAAGTCTTAATCCAAGTCAATACTTTTTATCCTAGACGAGATAGAAAAGTCTTCCACATGATGGAGCATGAAGTTCCCAGTGCTGATAACTGAAGCAGAACTGCTTAGGCTTCAGAGTTTACAGACAAACACTGAGAATTGGCCTTTTGGGGTGTTTATTTATGTTTATTTATAGTACTGTGTGTTTTAGGTAACTGATAGATCTTGGAGTAGCGGTACCAGAGAAGAAAGAGGATGAGTCTTCCTAGGTTTCAAAAGACAAAATGGAAGTGAGAAGATTTTGGAAAGGGATTAGTGGCTGAGCAAGGAGTTTAGTGTAATTTGCACTTCATTTTTTTTGGTAGCAGCCATCAATTTTGCATCATCTCCTTCTATCTCAGTAAATGGGGAAACAATCTTCTCCATGTTGTCGTGATGTCTAGGTGGATCAGGAACCCACTGAAGATGCAACTTAGAAAGGAGGGAGAAGATCAGATATGCATTGTTTTAGCAAATAAGATATTAATAAAAAAATAAGTTAAACACAAAGATAATTAAAAAGACTGGACTGTGTAATTATTTCCAGTACTTGGAATAAAATTTTTCTTTGTTTTTTTTTCATTTATTAAAAGTGTTGATTGAAATTTGTTTTGATGGGTATTACTCAAGTCTAGTAAGACTGTTTCCATGCTGAGATTATGAAAATCATTATAACCAATTTAAGAAGGCTCAATTTGGCAAAACTGACTTTCTCAGGAATATCATTATCTGTGCCATTGACAGCTTTGAGAATAATCTTCTACATTTACAGATCATATTAAAAGATCATATTCATAAAGAATGAGAGAGAAAGCTTTTGCTATCAACTGCCAATCACCCAAGCATGAGAGAAGAAAGTAAACACTTGCTTAACAATCCCTCTGTAAGGCACGTCAGGTGGAAATGGTTATGGGGAGAATGGCACATTCAAAGTTTCACACTGATAGTACTAAATATTATTTGTAGTGCACAAAAATTATATTGCATTCAGCACTGAGGAATTTTGTATTATGCCATATTATTCACAGTCAAAAAGTAACTCATCTGGAAACCATGAGTGAGGTGTGCATGATCATGTCTTCAATGCAAACAGAATAAATTCAAAATAATTTGTATTTATAGGTCAGATTCTCAGAGACAGAAACAATTATGAGCTAAATTTGCAGGAGAAAACATTATAAATGGAAAAATATAAAAAATAATTGGGACTTGTTTATGAACATTTTACTAAATGCAAAAAAGTCACAATCATACACTTTGAGGAAAACATTATGTTGCTTAAAAAAGCATCAAACTCTACTTTGAATGAAAAACAAGTAGCCAAGTCTGAATATAAATATATATATATGCATATACAAGTTAAATGGAAAGAAAAGGACACATGCAGAAATTTGTAATCAGCAGATGTCAAGAAAACACCAAAATTCTTTTTTGTTCAACTATGTCAAAAACATGAGAAACATAATAGCATTCTTACATTACTGGGACTTCTCCATATTACTGAAATAAAGTTTAGCAAAGTTTTCTGTCAGAGTCAATGAGTATTAACATCAGATGTGTGCTGGTTTCTGTTAGGGTAGAATTAATTTTCTTCACAGGGGCTGGTATGTGGCTGTATTTTGGATTTCTGCTGAACACAGGGATGGTAATATAGAGATGTTTTTGTTATTGCTGAGCAGGGCTTACAGAGCCAAGGCCTTTTCTGCTTTTCGTACTGCCACACTGGCAAGAAGGCTGGGGGTGCCTGGGACATTGGGAGGAGACGCAGCCGGGATGGGTGACCCCAAGTGACCAAAGGGATATTCCAGACCATATGACATCATGCTCAGTATATCAAGCTGGGGGAAAGAAGGAGGAGCTGGGGGAGGTTTGAAGTGATGGCATTTGTCTTCCCAAGTAATTGGTGTGTGATTGGGCCCTGCTCTCCTGGGGAAGCCTGAACACCTGCCTGACCATGGGAAGCAGTGAATGTTTGGCTTTGCTTTATGTGGGTGGCTTTTACTTCCCCTATTAAACTGTCTTTATCTCAACCCACAAGTTTTCTGGCTTTTACCCTTTTGATTCTCTCCTTGATCCTGCTGGTGCGGGAGAGACCGAGTGGCTGCGTAGGGCTTGGTCACTGACTGGGGTTAAACCATGACAGATGATTATGATGAGGAAATTATTGCAACTACAATCTAGGACAGTGCCAAAAAAACCCTTTAAAATCAGCAGATACAGACAGCTTACAGCTAAGAAAACCAGTGATGAACAACCATCAATATTGATTGACTCTATGAAGGCAGAACATATCCCAGAGAACTTGAACAAAATCACAACAATACCAGTATTTTAAAAAAGACAGCAGGGTGATTTAGGTAACTACAAGTTTGTTCAGCCCACCATCAGTTCTGGGCAAATTAAAGGCATGTCTGACACATGACTCTAGTAATAAGATTTAATGAGGGGGGAATAAAAAATGCCAATCAACATGTTTTTATGAAAAAAGGTATTGTTTAACTGAATGTATACTATTATTCAAAATTAAATTTCATGTCTGCTTTATCAGTGTAATATTGTTGATGTAATAGACTTTCTCTCAGACATTTGGAATGATACCCACATGATGTATTGATTTGTAAGCTAGAGTGATATAAAATCAATGGGGCACACATTGAATGCATTGAAACCTTGTTAAACAATGCTTCTCAAAATCTAATTACAAAAAGAGAATTTTTTTCAAATGTCTGTGCTTCCCACAAGAACCTGCTCAGACCTACACTAATCAACAAATATATCAACAACTTGGAAATAAAAACTAGAATGTAATTATGGATTAAGTCTATAAATAACATGAGCTTGGGGGAGCATGGAAGGGAACAGATTGCTGAGTGATCTGGTTGTTTGAAGATATCAAGCAAATAGCATGTGTTTCGGCTGAGCCAAATCTAAGTTTACGTGTCTGAAAAATAAAAATACAGTTTGTGCACATAGCATACATGACTTCTGAAGGCAGTGGCAGAAAAGAAGTCATAGGGGTCACAGTCTTCATGCTTATTGAGCATGGTTCAAAAAGCTAGTGTAATCTTTGAATGTTTAAATGAACTCAGTAGGGGTAGTGAGGTTAAATTAACTCTGCACTTGGCACTGGTGAGATTGCTGCTGGAATACTATTTGGTTATGGTGTCTAAACTTCAGATGGATATTGATGAATTGGAAGGGATTCAGACAAGAACCACATGAATGCTTACAGGCTTGGGAAACGTGCCTTGTGAAATACTCAAGCAACTCTCTTTAGTTATCAAAGAAGGCTTAGAGAATGACCTGATTGCAGCCTAAATATATCCACAGGGGGAAGGGAAAGGGCAGAAGGAATAAATTTGATAAGGCTCTGCAGTGTAACAAACTAAGGTGAAGCAACAACTGGTAGTTCAGACAAAATAAATTCCAACTAAAAATGAAGTGTGAATTTGAATAGTGAGCAAACTAACCTCTGGAACAACTTGCTAAAGGCTGTAGTAGATTTCCTATCATTGGAAGGTTTAAATTCAACACTGGATTTCTCTCTCCTTAAAAAAAAAAAAAGACAAGAAAAAACCACTATGGTTCTTGGATATGGAATCAAAATGAGTAAAATGAGTAGTGTGAAGACCTATGCCTTGTGTTACACACGTCATGCTAGACAATCACTGGGGTCCTTTCTGCCCTTAAAAAAAAAAATCCATGAATCTTTTTCTCCATGCTGACTTCAGGGGATGAAATTGAGCCAAGAGAAATAGAGCCAGAACATAAAGTAAAACCCTCTAGCAGTGACTTCCATTTATTTCTGGAATGATCTCCCAAGAGAAGGGGGCAGGGCTTACTAGCTTATTTAAAAGCAAGGTAGTAAATACAGAGGAAGAAATATCTCAACACTGAGACAGCAACCAGGGTAATAAGCTCAGGCATCTTTTCTTACCTGGCTTTTTAATACTGCTGAGCATTTAACTGAGCCACAGCTGGAAATGAAACATTATGTCTTCAAAATCTGATTTATTCCCCAAAGTTGTCAGTCCCAGATGTTTGTCTGTCCTGTTAAAGAGAATTGAGAACTGAAAGGTGGAGTTGGCCAAATTTCTCCTCGGCAGAAACACAGAAGAGACACGAGGACATTGAGAATGTTTCTCTGCCCTGTGTTGACTGGGGGTTTGTTTGAAATCTCTCCCTCCCATTATGCTCCCAGTATTTCTTCACATCCCACCCTGCCCCAACCTGTTTCTTTTAGCACCTTTTTCCACGAGCTGCCATCTCTTGATTTCTGAGGGCAGCTTGTCTTTTAGGGGGACATGAAAGCAAGATATCTGGTTTAGCCTTGTGAAACATGTCTGGAGTGCATGGCTGTCAGTTTACATCTCAATAGGTAAACATGGAGAAAGACAGGTTTTTCCAGTTAAAAGTAAATATTCCCCCCAAAAGAAATGGATATAAATTTTCTACAGCCAATTTTCTGCAATGTTCTAGGGAAAAGCCTAAATAGCTTAAAAATAGATTCTAATATTCTTATTGTGATTACCTGCAGTATCAAAGAAGTGATTGGCTGAGATTCTTCCAGGTTGTACGTTTCTATGAGACATCCTTCCATTTCTAACTTTAATCTACATATTCCTCTACTTTGGGAGGTCTCTGGTAGTTCTTATGCGGTATAAATCCCTATGCCTAATGCAGTCTGTCGTATTTAGAAACTCACTGCTCTTGTATTCATGACATGCAAGCGTCTGTCACTCAAACCTGCTCATAAATCTAAATTCACTAATAAGACTTCTACATGTCCCTATTCATCAAGAAGCAGAATGGTGACCCTGGACATAAATGGCAGCAACGATGCTGTTGCAGCTTATGAAGTGGTAAAAATTCAGAAAGCTGAAATTTCAAAATTAATAAAAACTCCCTGAATCCTGCATGTTAGCAGTCATTTTCAGTGAGAGGAAAATAAATTTAATAAAAAAAAGAAAAAGACAAAAGAAACTTAACTCTTTTCCCAAACGCAGTTTATGATCACAAAGCCTGAAAACATGTTCAGTTTCTATGATTCCCACAACATAAATTACCAGACCTTCAGGTTTCTGTCTGCTTGTTTTTCTCTTGGAGAAGAAGGAAAAAAAAAGAACAAAATTATGTGTTAGACTAAAAGGCTATTTTTCTCTGAAAAAAAAGTAAAAAATAGTGTTGTTATGGTCCATATTCAGGCTGTGACAATTGTCTGAATTTTAGGGATTCTGAGTGTTGCGGGCTCCCTCCAAAAGCAATGGGACACTGGTGAGTAGGGATTTTACTGAGTTGGGACTGAGATTTCCCAAATGAATGTTATTAAGGAAGTGCTGAGCAATATTTGCTATACATCACAGATACTGGTATCCTTTAACCTTGGTCTCTTGAGCTTGCTGAGCTCTGCTGGCTTGTGCTGCAGGCAAAGTTAGAGTGGTTTTAGTTCTGCACTACTTGACTGAGGCTACAGTATTAACTTGCTGTTGATGAGGTTTAATTGCAAGTGCAGGGTTTGCTGCATTAACATCATGTTCTGAGCATAAGCTGAGCACTCACCACAGCTGACTGCATTGTGGGCTAATGCCAGCTCTTCTTCTATTCTCAGCTAAAAAACCTACAAAATGACAAGAAAACCTTTGTGTGTGTAAATATTTTCTCCCTTTCAGAGGATGTTGAAGTCACTTCAGTGTGGCAGGTTGAGAAGTCACCTTGTTCACTAAAGTCCAGCATTAGGAGTAGATTTGGCTCCAGCTGAGAATTAGTGTAACTCAGTAACCATCAAACAGTGGTGACACTTAGGTGTGTTCTTGGGTAACTTCTCATCCCCTTTCTGGAGAAAAGTGAGGATCTGGATACCAATAAGCCTGTAACCACCAGCTTAGGTGCATGGCTGGTTTCAGGCTCCCTGTCCAGGAGTTCTATTTTGTAGGCATGGATTGGTTTTGCTGCAGGGTAACTCAGGAGCTTCTTCTCTGTGCAGCTAAAATTCGTGTGGTTTACATAATCTCAGTGAGGGTTCAAGCTCCTCGGGGAGTCGAATGTTGCAACGTGGAGTGCAGCAATGCCAAAATATTTTAAAAGTCTGAGCTTTAGCCAATCACTTTTCAAGGACAGGGTATTCTCGACTCACTCCCAGTGTCTCTGCAGCAAGCACATCTCTGACTCATCAAAATCTTCCTAAAGCCAAATTGATTTCTTTTTCTCACTATTTTCCTTTCACTTTGGCCACCAAAGTCAACCAACCAACTATGATTTCCCCTCCCAGCAGGCATCTTATGCTGGCTGTGTGGCAGCACTATGGTTTGGAAGGGATATTTCTCAATAATTCCAGGGAGCAGCTTTGCAGAGTTTCCCCAAGGCACCCAGGACAGTTAGAGCAGAGCCAGGAAGGATTCCCTTTGATCACTCACCTCAGATCTCTTGTTGCTAAGAGTTTTATGTAATGCACATCCCTCTCGAGCCTTGCCCCTCATGTCCCGGCACCTCTGCTGATGTTTTGGGTGTAGCTCTAAATGTGGACCCCTCAGCCTTATTCCTCATATTTTCTAGAGTGATACAGTGAAAAGCTGACAGCTGCTAGTAAGCCATACTGTATTTTGCTACCCTTCTTGTCTGCAAAGAAAAGGAAATTAAGGCATTGATCACATTAGAGTTCCCCAAAGGTGTGTATCCTTCTCTTTGTCCTTTTTTCACAGGGTATCCCGCCCGTCTCAGAAAAAGAGATCCACCTCTGAAGATAAGTGGTGCTTGCAAAAATATAGAAGACTGGGGTTTTTTGGTATTAAGCTTGACTTTTTGGAAAAGCTAGAGTCTAAAGCTTATACATAAGAAATATGTCTCTGCATAAGCCCATTTCCAAGGATGTGAGACACTTTCAAAGCATGCATTACAATTCTATTCATATTTAAAATAACCTAAAATGTTAGTTTACTAAATATTTTCCTTTACACTTAGTCTCTATGCACCATAAATAGTACAAAAGACTGCTTAATCTTTTACAATTCTATTTTTAGCTCAGGAAACCTTATGCTTCTATTTTCCTGATTATGCCAGCACTGATCACAAATCTGCTTCATGATATGCTTAAAACGATACTGTGCTCCAGTTTCTGGACAGTAAGAAAATGCTAACAACTTTAATGCCTCAGAGAGTAAAGCATGGGAATGATCACGGAGCTAAAGATGAGAAAATAAGGACAAAGAGCCTAAGGACAGAAAAAGTAATAAAATAAAAAAGTTTGTGATAGTCCTAAAATCAGGTCCCTTTCAAACAAGAGTGGAAAGCATTGGCATTTAGAGGAACCTTCTCTCCGTTTTTCCATCTATTTTCCAGGCAGTGGATTGATAGAAATTTGCATTCTCTAGATGAAAATCTGAAGTCATGTACCAGTGCACGCTCACACAAAAATCACTTAAAAAGAAAATAATAATCCTATTTGCTGGATAATTAACAATGAGCAATATCATTCTGTGCTTTATATTTTCATTGAAATTCTTTATCTCATAGTAGTATGGCCAGAAAATATATTTCAATTATACAGCTATGCATGTCTTTTATATTAGGTGGAAATGTTTTAATAGATGTTTCAGTTATCCATTTATTGATCTTAATGTATTTTTAATATGCAGGCACTGGTCTCTGCTAACTGAGCTATATCTACTTCTCCCTAGTTGAGTTCTACAAATTAAAAATAATACTTTCTCTCTTCCAATAAATAGTATATGGTGGGCTTCTGTCTTGAAGGCAATATGTGCTGTGAGCTGCCTTTCAATTTATGACATTAATCTGTGCTCACAAAGGGAGATCTGAATGTGAGCAGCAAAATTAAGCTATAGACTGCAAGAGAAACAAGATCAGAGAGATATGTTGACTTAGGATTTTTTGCTCTTTCATGCACTATTTGAGCCCTGCTTTTGGCAGAAAGAAGTCCAAAGTGGAAAACAGTCTTTTAAAACAACTATGTTGTTCCCTACTTCTGCCCCAAACAGAGATTTCCCAGAGATTTTTTAAGAAAACAACCCCAAAAAAATATTTAATTCAGCTTTGATAATCTGGGCTGGACCTCCTCCCTTGTGATCTCTGTAGGATGTCACAGTCCTCTGTAGGATCTCTAAGGATCTACCTGAAGATCCTTACTTGGGAATTGTGACATCCTGTGTTTGGGCTATTTTGAATAAGACAACACTTTTCAGTGTTTGAGATTACACATACTTAACTTATACAGTTAAGCGTGGGAGGATTTGTTTTCATCCATTTCAGATGTGTTTTCTTTAGCCATGGGGCTCACTGATTCCTGACTCCCAAGTTTTTTGTATCCCAGTAATTCCACAGGGATGACCTCTGTACCAAAACACACCTCCAAAAAGCGCTGGACATCTACATGCTATAAGCATTTCTAGTCACTTGTTTGATTCAAAAGTCTAGTGAATGTCTAATCACTTGATTCAAAATTAGTGAGACATTTTCTCTTACCATTCTGATGTGGGTGGGGGTGATAAGCACTAAATTCTGAGTGATTTTTCAATGCAGGTATTTTGGTCACTTAACACTGGGATAACTAGGAACCTTTATGTTGTGATGATCTGGCTTATTCCAGCAGTTACCTTTACAATTTGTGTCTTGTGCTTTGTTGGACAAAGGGAACAATAATTGTAGAAAGGGTTATGGATTGATTGTGGGTTTTCCTGAGCTAAGGTTCTCAAAGGAAATATCCTTTCTCCTAGTGAAACTGGGAGCTGATTATGTTGAAATATCTCTGAAAAGATCAACTTTGATAGTAGGCGTAAGCACATATTTCCAGGATTCCTAAAGTGGGACGTTAGCAATTAAAACAAAAATGTTATGAGATTTGATGCAAAAAGGCAAAACGCAATAACAAAACTGTCCAAAAAAGGTATTAACTTATTCACATATGAGGCAGGCATCACAAGGAAGAGTAACAGTAACAGTAAAGAATATAGCAAAAGGAAGATGGCTGTTCGTCTTCCACTTTCACCTTGGCAGACAGTGAGCAATGAGTGGAACCATAGGAAATGAAGAAAATTGTAAGTGCAAATGACAAACTCAATATCAGATAAAATACTGGAGATGTTAGAAGTGCTGAACGTGAAGCTGGAGGGTGGTAAAGGACATGAAAACTCCTTGCAATGGCACAACAACCAACTCATTAGAAACTGTGACAGACTTTTCAGTGTAGTGAATTTGATTACGTGGATGAAGATATTGTTTCTTGTCATTATTTTTTGACCCTCTCTCTTCACTTTCCAGAATAATGAGTGAAAAAAACTGGGGGAGAAAACTTTTCATCATAGAGAAAAGGGATGTCCCTTGTGCAATATCTTTTACCTGCTCAGTTCCAGCCTGGAGGTTATGTCAAGTATTTTTGGTCTCTGGTCATGCATCTTTAAACACGGAGTGATTCATCAGGAGAGAGGGTGGCTATATACCCTGTATCAATCCACTTGATAACCACCATGCCATTGGGAACTGTGACTCCACCTTTAGGGGGTAGCTACATGTCCAGAAAGGCTCCAGGGAAATAAGAGACATCTTCCATTTGTAATCCAGAGCACAATAACATTTTTTTCACTCCCACCAACTCAGTGCTGTTAAGTTGATATACTTGTCATCTATCCTAGCAGGAATATGCTGCAACCAGCTCTCTTTCCTGAGCCTGTCATCTCCTAGTTTGCATCAGTTGCAGTCATATGATAATTATTATTTTAGGGCAGAGTTTATTCTTGCCCATGCTGAGGTAGCTCACAGCTCATAGTGCCCACAAGACAGAAGCCCACCATATACTTTTTATTGGATAAAGAGTATTTTTATCACATTTTATGGAGCATTGACATCCTTTGCCACCTCAATGCAAGACTGGCTCATGAGGTAGGGAGTTAATATTCTCATTTATACTTACATGAAGCTGGGGATACATTTCTCTTCACAGAAATATGCCAGCAGGGTGTAAAAAGGGTAATTTTTCTACACAATACAAAAATGATCTTTCATTGTTCTGTGAACTTGGGGTTCTCCATGCAGAATGCATGAGTATGTTCCTGCAAACTGAAAAAACCCCAACCAATCTCCAAAGTACTTACTCTCATACTAGGGAGAAACAAAAGCCTATGCCCCTTATATAATTAGTTGACCTACGAGTGCAAGGCAAAAGGTGGGGGCACCACCACATGCATCTATAAAACAGACTGTTTTATTAGTAAACTGTCATAGGAGCAGTCATAAAGATGCTTACAGAGGGGAAACAGCATGTTGCACTTGCTAATACAGTAAATTAAAAACTGAGAACTATGCAAGCCATTCCCAGCTCTTTCCATTTGTGTGTCTTTGGTGAATTTGCTTCCTTTCTTTTAACTCGTGTCCCTCTATCTCAGCAAGTTCCTTTGTAATCTCCAGGTTCACTAAACACATCACAGAAAATATGCAATTCCATGGATGAACTCTACATTATGCTTGGCTATATGTAAAAATGCAATTGAAAGGATAATTGTGTTTTTGTGTTAATCCTCTTGTAAGAAAACCCTGTAATCTCCCAGAACAGAATGTATAGCCTATTAACTTGTTCCTACACCAGTCTTTTGACAGCAAGCCATGAGGCATTAACAAATAGGTATATATCTCGTGGTTTTGTGGTTCATTTTTCCAAACTTATTGAAAAAATGTATCTGCATGAGCAGAGGTGAAAGTTTTAGAATTTTAAAACTTTCAGATCTATAAAAATGGCATATTTATAATTCAATATTTCTAGGGCACTTCTCCTTTATTATGTAGGTATTATAAAGGTGACATGACATAATGTCTGTATATAGTGGTGGAAACAATTGTGTATGTGTCTGTGTGAGGGTGGAAACACTCTTCTGTTAGCTGTGCAGCAATTAGCAGGGAAGGGGCCCTTAGACTGTGGCAGTGATTCACAGAGAAAAGACAGCAAAATCAGAAAAATTTAGCATTTTTGACATTTTTTTATGAGCTCTTCAAAGTTAAAAGAAATAAATAAAAATGAAGACCCTTTACCTTCTGCAGAGTTATGGATTTGCTTTGTATTTTGACAATATTAGTAATGTCATCCTTTGTACTTTGACTATCAGTCATTTACTGTGAGTTCATCTTAACATCATTTCTACTTCTGCCAGCAGCTCCTTACCTTTGGGAGAGTGCTGGAAACCAAACTGCTATTGCTAGCACTTCTTCCAGAAGACCACACTCTTTCTCTTGAATAGGAAATTAGTGCCTGTATTTTCTTTTCCAAGAGAAATACATGTCACACTGGCAAGAAAGAAGTCCCTCAGATTCTTACTTAAACCCATGCCTTTGCAGCTAATGATATTTGGAAGAATGTCACCTTGCTAGAATTGGTGCTGTGTTGACTTTTTTTCTTTCTATTGGGAATGGGTTGCATTCTAATTTAAGAATCTCTATAATTTCCTAAGCTGTCGTCCCAAATGGTCTCTTCTAAATGCTATAATCAATGTAAATCTCCTATTTCCAATAAAGAAAGTTCTGAACTTAGGCATGCTGACTGGAAAGGGTGAGGAAGAAACAACAAAGCACTGAAAAGAAAACCAACAAACCAAAAACCAAACACAAAAAGCAAAAAGCAAAAAGCAAAAAGCAAAAAGCAAAGGAAAAGCCCATGTCATTATACAGCTACAGTAATCTGTAGCATGTGTGGTCTCTTCTAATTACTAACTGAGAAGCCTGTTCATGGATGGATTGGAGATAGCAATTGCTTGCTGTCAATGCCTTAGCAATTGTAAAACTAATTATACCCCACCCTAAATGCAAATAATTAACAGTAAGTGTCTTTTCAGCCTTTTATTCCTCTATTTATCGTTTTGAAAACAACTGGTTTGTCTGGGGATGGGTACATCTGAGCAGGAAAAACAGGCAATAATTACAGAAATCACAGATGTTCCAAACAGTCTGCACCAGGGGAATTTCACCCTGGAAGTCTGCAGAGGTTTTGCCCCTATTTTTTACAGCATCTGTTAGAACAGTTGGATTAATAACGCCTATTGACAGGCATAATGCCTATTGTAAGCTCTCTGAAAATATTATGCTCCTGGAATAGGATTTGGTTCCACACAAAGACACATTCATTTAAGTGTCTGTGTTCAGTGTTCACTGGGTGCCTTTACAGTCAGGGAGATGTAGTTGCTACAGGGGGTGGAGTCAAGAGATCTGTTGACTGAATACAGGGAGCTGAGCACCTTTCCATACTCAACAGTGTTACTGATTAGATCCCTATCAACTCTAAAGGAAATATAAGCTCTTGGTTGATGCATCCACCCAGTTCTGTTAAATGCAGAGACATTTGAGGTGTTAGGTTATTCAAGATATCCACATGTACACATATCCAGACCCACACCATCCCGGAGCAGCAGCGGGTCCAGGAAGGATAGCACAGAGCAGCTGAAATGACCAAATACCAAATTCCAACTCTAGTCTGGAACTGAATATCCCATCTAGTGTTTTATGATCATGACCTTTGTGATGGTCCTTGGCTCAAAACACTTAAAATAACATTCATCTGAATATCTACACTGTAGACACAATGGGTAATTTGAGAATATGTTTTATACATCCTATGGTGAAGGAACATTTTATAATTAAATAAATCATAATCTTTAAGTACATGCTTCTCTCCAGAGTTTATAAACAGAGTGGGTTTGAAACCCAAGATGATTTTCATTGCACCAACTTAATGAAGCATTTGTAACTGCACCCAGAATGTAGGTTGCCATTAAATCAGAGTCGCTCTTCTAAGTGCAGTCAGTCACATGTAATCCATCAATTCATCCACAAATTAAGAGAGGTATTTACTCAGGATTCACCAAATAATTTCCCTAACTCTAGTGGTGATACTGAGTAGGTTTCACTGGTTACAAAGAGAGAAGGTTTCTCATGTTGTACAAACTGTGCTGAGTCTTGTGAATTTTGTTACACATCTTCTTGAGCAACTAGTCTCATGTAACAGGAAGTTTTGATGCTCCTAAGCAGGTGTTAGGAGCCTAAATATTCTGTACTTTGGAGAGCTGAAGATCGCCTCTCCAGTCTCTGCCTTTAATCAGCAAATTGCAAAGGCTTGGAGAATGAATCCCATAATTTAAAGAAAACACTGAGGAAAACCTTCAGGTCCCTGCCTGAAAAGTAAAATATTTACACATGATTTTCTTTTCTTTCTTTTTGTTGTGTGGTTTGATTTAGGTTTTTTGTGTGTTTCTGGGTTCATTTTGTTTGTTTGTTTTCATTGTGAGGTTTTTTATGATTGTGTTTGTTTGGGTTTTGGGGTGAGTTTGTTTTTTAGCATCCAAATACTCTTTGGAATCAGAGGCTTCAGGCGGGCAAATTGAAAAACAACAGTTCTTTAACCTTCTACTCAAGGCACTTAGATTGCAAGAGATTTCCACTGCACATTTTCTTGTGGAGAAACAAACAAACAAATATTTGTTGATGCATTTTTTGTGCTTCATCAAGCTGAGCAGTGTTAGACAATTACATTTACATTTCAAGGAGTAATACATGGCTGAGTGAGTCATTACAAGCAACTCATCAGGAGGATAGGGAGGATATTGTTGAAGAGGGAGGACTATCTGTGCCACTTGTGAAGAAGAAGAAAAGGACTAAATGAGAAGGTACTGCTGGATCTTCCCTGCAGTTTTTGGATTGCATGGAGGATTTTTCATCTTGTTGGGAGGCAGCACACACTTGACTGTGTTCACCAAACACAGAATCCTGCAGTGAGAAACTGCATAGAATGCCTCTGGGAACAGCTCCAAGGAACTTACAGCTGCAGGAACTCTTGGAGAATCCATTGAAGTCAGAGAGTTTATGAAGCAGTGGCCTGTTCCAGCACTGCTTTTGCCCACTGGAAGCAAAGAAGCCCAGGTGTACGGCCAGAGAGAAGCAGGAATATCACCATCTGCCATGTAAAAACTCTGAGAAGGGAGCAAGAATGGCTTGGAAAGCTGTTCAAACAGGACACAGGGGACAGAGACAGCACATTAAAAAGCACTGGGGATTTTAGAAGGGAAATGGAAAAATAACTGTTTTTTTCAAGAGCTGACTACTTGCCGCATGAAAAGATTTGATGCTTTCAGATGGCAATCTCATTTTCTAAAGACATGTTCCAAATGTGGACAATTTGCTCTGAAAAGCATCAAGTATCTTGTGCAACAGTTAATTGCAATCATGATCCCTGCAAATTAACTATGACTCAGATTTCATCAGGTGGCCTTTAGTGAGAGGTGTCAATTCTTCCAGTCCTGGAGACAGTGTTGTGTCATTCTTTTCTTGTGCTACTAATTTGGATTAATGATTTTTATTATTGATTGTCAGCTTTGACTCATTGAACAGTAAAGTTACACTTAATTTCCCCTCTTTCATTATGGCACTTGATGAGGAAAAATACAAATGAATTCACATTTAATTGGAGTATAGAAATATTTTTTTTTTGCTTTGGTTTCAAGA
The DNA here is from genome assembly GCF_001604755.1 of Lepidothrix coronata. NCBI lineage: Eukaryota > Metazoa > Chordata > Aves > Passeriformes > Pipridae > Lepidothrix > Lepidothrix coronata. The sequence goes on from NW_016690188.1 coordinate 3,135,400, forward strand.
ACAAGCATAGAGAGCTGTGTAAAAGCACTGTCTAACTTGGTAACTGAGTGTAAATTCTCTAATTGTTTGTTCTTTCTGTCTGTAAGTGAGTAGTTGAGTCAGAAGTTGTTTTTCATTGCCAGTTTATCACTTTCTAGGATTCTGTAAATCTGCAGAAAGAACAGTCATATTCCTGCAAACAGATTTTTTACACTATTTCAGTTCTCTCTCTGGATTCATTTCCCTCTTCTGTATAATTTTAATCTCACTCTCTCTGACCTACCCACAGAGAAGGGAAGAAAGATCGAGAAAGAGGGCAGGTGTAAAAAGTCAGTGCATGTTCAAATTTAATTGGATACAAGGAAAAATGTCAGTCCTAAAAGCTGATCAATCAATCAGTGCTAGCAAATACCCTTGTGGACTTTTACAAAAGATGAAAAATGGAAAGCATGGGAATGTCCTTACTGGGCTTTTTGTGAGCAGGGAAACTGTTTCACTCTTCTCTCCTGCATTTCTAAATGTAGTTTTGGTCGATGTTGCAAAGCTGAAGGACACCAGTGGTGTTTGAGCTGATCAGTCACAGACTCCTGGATGTTACGGGGAGTTGAGTTCAGTGGAAAAGCCAGTTAAACTGCTTGAGGTAGTAAAGGAGCTTCAAACCCTGAAACCACCAACCTCAGCACTGGGCTGTAGGTAAATCAGAATAAATTAACTGAAGGGTATGTTCTGCAGACGGAGTGGAGAAGATATTTCAGGTCTGCAGGCGGTAGGGCTTGGGAAAACAGGAAAGCCAAGAAGAGGAGTAACAAGGGGATAGTTAGAAGAAATTTGTGGGGGGGGATAATCGTCCATAAACTGACAGGCTTTCTGATTTCTGGTAGTGATTTTTGACCAAGGACACTACTTGCTTTGGTTTATTGCTACCCTGCTTATGAAAAAACAGAGCCTGGGTATGTGCTTTTTAAAAATCGAAGAAAGTACAGGTCTCATATCACTGGTGATTTTATTTTTCTCACAAGGCAAAAGAACCTCCAGCATACCAAATAATGGATCATAGTCTAAAACACAAGGAAAATAGATCTTCTGGGTTAAGTACATTCTTTCAAAATAAAGCTGTTTTTTCAGGATGTCAAATGCCTTCAAAAGGAGCCCTTCCCCTCATCTTGAAGTACTTAAGGCCAGGTTTAATATCCCTGTTGATCTAACCTGAGTGTTCCTAAATCACAATTTTTAAGGTCATTTTTTTTTTTTTTAAGAAAAAAATGTATATATCACATCTTCAAAAAAAAACCCCATGGAACATTGTGTCCAACAATAGTACCTGGACAGATTCAGAGACACTCCTAATCGTTCCCTACTCTGCATGCCCTGAGAGCCCTCACTCCAGCAGCCACTGCACATGCCTGAAATGCTACATTATCAGATTTCCTCATTTTGTGGTAACCTACTTTCTGTTAACTCTTTAGATTTGTTTCATTTCTCCTTGAAATAAATTCAGTGCTGGTAAACATCGCTGTAACAGGCAAAATGACAAAATGCAGATGTCTTGTTGTGTCTAAGCACATGAGAGATTCTAATTGTATAAACAGTTGCAAGGGCAGGCTTAATGTTATTGGGTGTTGAAGCAAAAAGTGAAGTGATTAGCCTATGAGTGCTGTCCAGTGGGATAGGTAACGAGACATGCCATGATGTGCGATATACTCCTTCCTCTTTTAGGGTGTGAAGAAGTAAGTGTGATTTCAGAGAGTTAAATTTTTTTCTTTCCCTGCTCTAAAAGTGCAGAAAAATCTATTGTGGCCCTTAAAAGAAAAGCAACATATTTGCATCTACTTCAACCAACGGATGAGGAGTGTGCATGACAGAGAGGGATATGTCCAGGAGGAGTTAACAGTCCCAACTACTTTCTCCAGTGCATTTTTAAAATCTCTTTAGAAGAAAATTTCTTTGTCACTTTGGGAGTTTTTCTCTGCAATCATGTCATTTTTGTGTCTGGTCAATGAGTTTTGTTGTTACTGGAATACAAGTCATCACATGTGTTTGGACTCTTTTTTCCATAAAAGTGAGCCTGTGGCTTTCAAAGTGCAAAGCATCAGCCTTAAATCAGTACTTTGCTAAAAGGCCACTGGCAAGAGCATTCTGGAAAGTTTAGAGATGAAAATGCCAGCTACCTCTAAAGTTATTTTGTGAGCTCAAGTTGATATAAGGCAAATAATTCAGGAAAGGATTAGGCACTTACATGAATATGAATAATATCAGGAGTTGCACTGGCAAAGAGAAAATTTACAGGGGTTATCAATCCTTATGCTTCAGAGCATGGGGCCATTTCTGGGAAGAAATATTTTTCTGCCTATATAGCCCTTAATCCTCAGAGGCATCAGTGTATGACACCAGCCTTTAAGGCATCTCTGAGTGACTTGGAACAAGAGGCAGGACAAAACTCAAGGTGAGGTGGATGAGTTTCTTTAGGAGGTTAGAAAGGAGGAAGGGTTGGCAAAGCCCACTGATCTCCACCAGTCCTGAAGTAGGGGCTTAAAAATTCAGCTGTTTTTCTAGGAAACACTGAAATGTGAGTTGCTGTTTCCAACTGGAGGGCAATATTTCTTTTTTAAGTGTGTTGAGGGTCACTGCTGGGTTTCCTCAGAATTAAATACAGGAGACTTTTCAATTCCTACCTTCGGCTTGGTGAGCATTTTACTGAGTCACCACCAAATCATAAAGCACTAGGAGGAAAGTCATCCCTTGCTCCAGTGGTACCCTGCCACCTGAATTATGAGTTCCACATCCAAATACTGGCTCCTTCTGTCCTCCTCTTCCACCTCCAAGGTTACATTTTCTGGGGAAACAAAGGATCACTAACAGTTTGCACAAGTGCAGTGTTAAATCAGTACAGCAAAATTTATGGGAGGACTAAGAGAAGTTTGTATTGTAATGACACTCTAAATAGTTATTTTCTGTTGCCTTTCTCAGAAGGCAGAGAAGAGAGATCCATCATGAGTGTAACTGCCAAACTGCGTAGAGCTGCACTGGGAATTTGTCCCTTGTGATGTTGTCTTTACTTGACTGAGGGGAGGGGGTCTTATCTTAAATTGCTTAAAGTACTTGTTCCTCAGCCCAAGTGATAAAATAGAGCTTTAAGCTCTGGATGTCCTCCAGGATTTCCAGTAGGAGTATTTCATTGCCAAAAATACAATACGACCTCATGCTTGCCAGCCCTCATTTGCCTTGATGTCTCGAATGCAATATCCTGGATTTCATCAGGAGATACCGATCCGATACAGGGAGACAGTGAAGCCAAAGGAATTGTTTTGAATTCAAACCCTCTTAAGCACAGCATCATGTCATGGTGAAACCACCAGCTGAAATGAAGACTGACAGTTTAATTTCTTGAAGTACTGGTAAAGAAAAGACATCTGCCATGATGGCTACTGGCTTCCACAAGCTGATGGTAATAGACTGTGAGGTCCTTTACAGCTGAAGAAATTAATCAATTTTTTCCCCTAATATACCTGTCATTTTCTATATGAGTGAGTTTTTTTAGAATCTACTGCATGGCTATTTGGTTTCCCTATCCCCTCTCTGTCTGCCTCTAACCTTTGCTCTGTATGGATTTTACAAATTTACCTGTCTAGACTTCCTTGTGATGAGGCAGAAGTGGGTTTGGCCAACAACAAAAACAAAGGTTTGAAAAGGTTTGCTCAAAAATGTGTTTTGTTTTGTTTTAAATAATTGTGTCTTAGTTGAATATGAACAAGAAACTTGTAAATAATAAATTATTATTAGTAGTAGTAATAATAATAATAAATAAACACTAACAATCCTTCTCCACATGGCACAGCATTTCATAGATGGCTGTTTTCTTCCTTGACGCAATGAAAACTTCCAGTATCTTGAATCTATAATAGAGGATGCTTCAAAGGCAAAAAAATGAATGAAATTTGGGATCAGAAAAATTAACTGGGAATTTCATAAGCAGCAGAGCCAGAGCAGTCAGGTTGTGTGTGCACTTGTACTTGTCACCTCTCCCACCAAAACAGCAGCTCTCTTTACTCCCTTTACTCAAGGAACTTTGTGACTTCCTCAGATCCCTTCCTATGCTTGGAGGACTTGCCAGCCCTCCTTCCCAGGCAAAGTGTGCAGCAGCTGAGGGCTCCCTGCCCCTCATTGGATGGAGAGAGTCCTTCATGTCTCACTCCTTTATCCTGGTAGTTCAGTAAAACTTGTAAAATGTCACTATTCCTGGGACTTATTTCCCTTTAAAATGTGTTGGAAATCGGCAAGTGTGTTTAAAAGCAAATAAGGGAGGAATGACAGACAGTTTGACAAAGTATCCTGTTTCCTTAGGAAATCTAGTTTAAAAAAAGGAGATTGTCATGTAGAAATCATAAATTTTCCCCCCAAAAAAACTTTCTTTGTTCCTTTAGGCACCAAAGATTAGCAAGGCCTGGAGGAATTTTAAACTCCAATTTCAACTTCAGAGCTTAGGCTAGCAGTTTACTATTGAATTGTCAATTATCTTGGTCTTTTTAATTAACTCTGAGTTAAGGTTCTAGTACAATATTTATTTATTCTGTTTTTAAAGAAAAAAAAATGAAACATAGGACTGAATAGAAATAAAACTGGCTTTCCATGGAGGGCAAAAAACACATATACATAATTTCATCCAACGTCTGAAGTTTTTTTTTAAGGTTTTCCATTAGTGTGTTCTAGCAAATGATGGGAAAGTGATTGTTTCTAATATATGCTATAGGCTTGTTCCTTCCTGATCAATGCATTATTTGTAGGCTTTTCTCTCAGGCCCATTTGTATGGTGGTTTTACTCTTGCTTGGTGGAGAACTGAAGGTGCAAAGAGCAGTTTCTGAGATGGCCCATGGTGTGCTTGTAGAATTCCTCAGACAGATGTGGCATCTGAAAATAAAGTCACAACACACCTTGAAGAAAAGACTTTGCTGCCTAAAGTTTTGATCACAGGACAGAATAACTCAGTATCACAGTACATAAAGTGCAACACACATTGATGAGTTCCGACACTCCCTGACCATGTAAATGCGGAAGTACAGAGGCTGCAAATTGGTCATGAAGACCAACTGAGAGCAAGGGAGATGGAATAAGGTAGCTCTCTTCTCCTTTGGCTTCAGCCACAGAGTTTTCAGGATCATCTTTCCCACACTTTCGTAACACAGTGTGTGACTTACATGCTGGGAGTTGGGCAGGAGAGCTGAGAGGCAGAGCAGCTGTATATTGAGGCTATAACCTTTCATGTTCTTTATGGATGGAGAGATGAGAGTTTTCAGGCCAGCTATTTACCGGGTTACACGCAGAATACTTAAGCAGAGACAGACTGAGACCAGCACTGCACGAAATTTACACAGGTAAAATTAGACTTTATGTTAGAACGTATGTGCCTGAGATTCTCCTCCCCACACCAAAACAGTTGAATATTTGCCTGGAGCATTGGAGAAATTGAATCTCTCTCAGGAACTCCTCATGAGCACTCTGACACACTAAGATAAAATCTCCTAAAATCAAGTGCTACTAAGATTTTTCAGAATCAGAGACAACAAAACCAACATTTTTGGTTTGGTGCAGGACCTTTGAAATGTATTATTTAACATTCAGTGAAACTGAATGCCCAAGTTTTATTTATTTTTTTTTAATCCCTTTGTATGTGTTTCAAAACTTTTGACCACTTCTTTATTTTGGGACTATTTTTTGGATATTGTTCTTTTAAAAGTTCCTAGGGATGAAAAAATACCAAACAATAGCTTGAACTATTTTAATAATGTCTGACTGGTGACTAGATATGTAGATCTTTTTGTAGCTCCTTAATTGAAATTTTTTTTTAATTAGACCATGTCTTCAAACAATATCCCAAATCACAGTTTTAATCTTTACCAAGAGACAATTTCCTCTCCTTGCACTGTGTTGGTGTCTTTCTGTTGCCAGCAATAAGGAAATAAATAGCAGCAACCTGATTTGTTATTATGTTGCAGTGGTACACTGAAATCAGAACATCCTAGTCATGAAGATAACTGAGTTAATCAATGGACGTTTGCAGAGGACAGCCAGGTTCCAGCATTTTCTTCTGTGTGTCTTTCCTTCCAGATGGAAATTTATCTATAATCAAGCTGATTCCAACAAAGTTTTATAAGGAAACAGACAAGTCAAACCCATCCCTGCAGGATTCTTGAGAGAAAATTTAATGTGCCTGCTGGGACACCCTTACAAAGAGGGAGGAAGGAGAAACTCTTACCTTTTTCTTTTATAAAGAATCCTTATTGGATCATAAGCAAAATTCAATTTAAGATCTTCAACTACAGAATTAGAGGAACAACTAATAAAGTGCAAACAGATGTATATTCACATATATGTCTTACATAGACTAATGTTTGGGAAGGTGGAATGCCATATATTCAAAAATACCCATTTTCACAGATCCTGATTGCTGTTATCAGAAAAAAGAGTGATAACACTGGAAAATCAGTGAACCGGGGGAATCAATAACATATACTTTATGTATCAACATGAACAGTATGTGTGTACTTACATCTGTACATATAATATATGCGTAGGGTTTATATGTGCATATCTATATATATATATATTTATGTGCACATGCAATGCTCAAAGAAGTAATGTAGTTGTTCTGCTATGGAAATAAAGGATGCTGGGTATGATTTATAACTTCAGATAAACCAAAAAGATTTTCCTGTTTATTTTGACTTGTACATCTGCGTAACTGGGCTCCTACTGGATTGCATCAAAGTGCATGTTCTTATGGGCTGGTGAAAAATTGTGACCTCCACAGAAATTCTAATGGAACACATGTGATGTACAGCAGTGGAGATAAAATCAGGGCAGAGAGGACCTTCAAAAAGCAGGGTGGAATGGAGTGGGGAAGAGGAAAAGCTATAGATTTGCACTTTGTTTCAGAGTTGAAATATTTTTGAAAGGTCAAACTGAGAGAAAGGACAAGGTCACTAAAGTGAATTGTGAAATGATCTTCATGAGCTGTGCTTTTCATTGCATCCATGGATGCTCCTTCAGTTTATATCTGAAATTTCACCCACTCTGAATTAGTGGTAAAAGAAAATTAATTACCCAAGTCTCCTTGTGGAACAGTAAAAAGGGTGAGAGTGATTCTGTCCTCAGAAGTATAAATGAAGAGTAGAAATGTCCTAAAGTAAGAATTGCTTCCAGTCAGTATAGCTTGATATTGAGCTGCAATAATTGCAAAAGTTTTCTCAGGAAGAGCTGGTATTGTCTGTGCTGCCTTCACAGGCTCTTTTGACCATTTTTTGGAGCTAAATGCCTACATATTGGGTTCAAGTGCTTTGGTAGCCATACGGGACTCAATCTAGCCACCGTGCTTCAGGCTCATCTTTTAGAGAGAAAGAACTTCTATTACAGTGATTTTCAACATTTTCCTTGAGAAAACTACTTCCTTGTCCATAATTTCCCTTAAAAAAGCTGGAATCGCTATGAGATTGCTGCTGCTGGTTCTGGCTACTGTTAATGAACCAAAGACCTAGCAAACTTCATCTTCCTTTAAGTTACTTTTATTCTTTCCATTTTCAGATAAATAGCAGTGATGGAAGGGTCTGTGGTGGCAGGAGAAGGACTGTTTTGGGAAGCAGTTGGCTAAGGGTTTAAATATTTGTCTGCTCCATGTCCCAGGATATGATCTGTGTACTTTCTCCCTGTTCAAGAACATTTGCAATGTTCTTGAAGTGCTGCTTTGTGGGCTGCCAGTCCCAGAAATGGCTAAATCAAAATGCTCTGGTGCATTGAATTTTGGCATTATTATTCAGTAAATTGTGTCTCTTCCTCTCACTTGCTTCCTCTTGATACTTATTATTTAACAGCTGTTGCCTCTGACACCAGATGAAGACAGCCCAGGTCTCCAGGCAGAGCAAAGCACACCCAGGGACAGAGGTGGCTCCTGAGGCATCCCTCACCAAGCACAAATCTCCAGACACAGCAACAACACTGCATCCAGAGTTGTTTATCTGCTGCCAGAAGCAGCTCCTGAAGTTGGATGTGCTTCTGTCTCTGTTAGACTGTAAAGCAGAGAAGGAGCCGAATCCCAGCAGCTGCAGGAGATGGGCTGAGGCAGCCAAGGCAGCACAGGCTAGAGAATAAATCCAGTAGCAACATAACAATGCAAAATCCCCTTAGCTTTCCAGTGAATAATCTTAGGTCTGCAATATTAATTCACCAGTTTGGAGATGTTTCTTCAACTAACAAAGTTCATTCAATCTACTTATGTGTTTCTCCAAGGCTTGGATCTGATTTTGGGTTGAGGCTTTGCTAGCTTCCTATAACAAACTCATGGCATACCCTGAGATGTTCCTTCACCTGAGAAGAAAAAAGATACTTCATTCTTTAATATTTTTCAGAAAGGAGGGGCCTACTCTGAACCTGAAGGCTGATCAGTCAATTTGGACTCTTTTACGCAATTTCTTTTGGTGGTTAACTCAGCTCTGTGATGTCCTTTCACTCTGCAACCCAAAGGATGTTTAGCTTGAAAGCTGTAGCTGTATTACTCTTTCAGAACAAGCTATGATGCTTATAAAAGCTTTTCAATCATACTTCAGAGTCCTCTGGGACGGGCAATATTTGTTTACTAAACACTTTACTGAGATTACTTCATTTTTACATATTTGTGACTAAGAAAACACTTTGATGGGCTTGATATCGGAATGAGTGGGGAAAGGCCTATACTCAGTGACTACATTCAGTGATTATATGACAACACAGCTCCTTGATATCTATTAATCCTCTGCCCATTTCTTTGACATTGCAATCTGCTGAATGCCTTCCCTTTTTGCATGGTCAGTCATCACCCATCTAGCTGAGGTGGGCTCACAGCTGGAAAACCCTTCCCTTAGACAGAAAAAAACTGAAAAGGGAGGAAGGGAGAATAAATAAAAATATTATCTGAATTCAGGATTTCAAAATCATCTCTTTATTTTCCATCTTCGGATGCTGTGCATTAGAGTGGACACCTATTGGCATATCCCTGTGAAGGAATAAAGGTCTATATGGCCTGTTCCAGAGCTCAGAGAAAAGCCTGGGCAGAAACTCCCAGTGAGTTTACTAAGTGAAGAATTATTTCTCTGCTAGGATAGCTGTATTACAGCAACTTGCCTGTTGACACCTGGGGAAGGAGGGGCTGGTACAATTTGGACTATTTTGAAAATAAAAAGCCTGTTTGTTGTTTTGCTATGGCTTCTGGCAAGCACTGACAAGTTGGTGGGATTAGTGGGATGGTTTTAGCAAGGTAGCTTCCTTCTTCAGGTTCTCCCACCCCTCATCTGCCTATTTCAGCAAGTTTTGCTAAATTGGCAGCATTTAAAATATATTAAAAAATGGAGGCAACTCAAGTATTCAGACGCAGTGAAGCAGAAAGCTGAAATGCAATGACTTTTACTTTTTTGTTGAATTTAATATCTACTATCAAGGTTAAGAACCACAAACTATGACTGCCCAAAAAAAAGGAAGAAAAATAAATAGAAAAAGCTTTCTTAACTGTACCTATGTCAGTCTTCCAACATGCAGAACTAAAAGTTAAACCATAACTTGGGAATAGAAAAACAGGCCATTTAAAGAGAAATTCATTGGAAAAACTTTGCTAAGGTCTACATGGCACTGATTTGGAAAGATACAGGGACATAGGAGATGCTGCTCTAAGGCATATGGGCAATTTCCTGGATCTCCAGGTGCTGTAAGGCTGAGTGGTCTATTACCTCTCTTTGCCTCTCCAGTGCTTCCTGGAATAAATGCAGGTAGGTTTTGCACAAAAGTTTCATGCTGTTTAACTGGTGTACAACCCTAGAAAAGATAGCCATGCCAGAATCCTTGAGCTTTGTCAGATCCACAGTCCACCCTCACCTCCTGCAGCTGCATCAGGCTGTGTTTGACACAGATGCTGCTCTGGAGGGGTGAGATCTGATGGAATGAGTGCTGAAGCAAGTGATGGATCCCAAATCAAGTCCTGTATTCAAAGATTCTAAAGCATAGAGTGAGTATGACCCTAATCCAAACATGGCTTTGGGTTCATAATCAGAAGAACCAACTTGCTGGTAAACAGGTGAGGGAGACCATTCAGCCTGGTGGTGCAGGTTTCACAGTGGGTACCTGAGTGCCACCAGCTTGGGCATCAGTGTAAAGCTCCAGCCTGATTTCACTGCCTTGTTTCTCCTTCCATCCTGATACTTGGCATACATTCAGTTTCTTTACAATGAGACAGTTTCTTCGTCTGCTGCCCTTTCAGTGTGTGACGGCTATAAACCACTGGTTACAAAGCTTGAGCGTTTCAGAATCTACTGACATTTAAGGAAAAAGATTACCAAGCCCTTGAAAGAAACACACCACTGAAATACACAAAGAAGTAAGTGCAACTTCCGTGCTGTTAAAGCGATAAAGAAATTAATGGCATACCAGGTACCAAAATCCCACTGCTGCTTGGAGATATCGTCTTTTTTCTCTCCTATTTTTTTTTTTTAACTTTTCTCTCCCTCCACAATGTATAAAGGTAGCTGCAGTTAAAGGGATGGCAAGGCACAGAAAAGATATTGCTTCCCCTGAGTTTTATGAAGCTGATATCAATCTTTTTTTTCATAAACTTCAGGCCTGTTATTACCCTAAAAGCGTGTTCTGCAGCATTTAATGTGACACTGATGAGAATACAAATAAGGGGAAGTGAGGGAGATGGAGGACAGGGAGAGAAGAATCAAATGATGTTAAATGCGAGGACCTGGACAGCACTTCCATATCAGTTGCCATTGAGGAGAGTTTAAAGGGGCCAGGAAACCGTAGAGCATTTGAATTGTGTTTGGGGGCAGTAAATCAATTTGAGCTTCAACAGTGAGGCAAGAAATACCATCTGAGGAAGGTGAGAAAATAAATTTGTGCTATGGAGGCATGAAGGCTTGCATGTGAGCTAATGGGGCATGTTTTAGCTAAGTATAGTGTAAAAAGTCAGGTTATAAATGCCCTTGAAATTGGGATGATTTGGAGTAGAAAACAAATGCTTTGCATTATCTAAACTTACACCTGGAAGTGCATGAAATGCTGATTAGTTTTATGTCATGTTTATCCAGTGCTCGGCTAGATTCTCGTAGGCATGGATAACTTTTAGTAGAGAAATGTTCTGGTTCCTGAGTAGTGAGACGAGGTAGGATCACTTGTTTTGTTCCTTCTCTGATACATGAATAGCCAGCAACTGGCATGTTCAAAAGAAAGCAAAAGAGGTAATTTGTCATACAGGGTGTGGCTATGAAGTTCCTTGCTTCAGGGTATGGGGATATGTAGAGTTTGCACAGATTCAAGCACAGACTGGACAAACTCATGAAGGGAAATCCACTCAGAATTACTGCACATACATGAGTCATGTTTGGTTTGAGCAGTCCTTGAGCTGCAAACTGCTAGAGATTGGAGAATGTTCTGAAGAAGTATTACTTCATGACTGCCTGAGACTTATATTCCTTTCTTGGCATCTTCTTTTTGTTGCTCTCAGGCATGTGATCCCAGGTGACCTTGACTCACTATGTTGATTGTGAAGACTATCACCACAGAACAGAAGCCACCATGATTTTACGCATGGTTAGGGATTATTCTTCAGAGCGTGAGGAACTCCATTAGTTTACCCTGATACATGCACACCCCAAGGTAATTTTTCCATTCTGCTTGGAAGAAGTCCACCTTCCTTCTTAGCCCACAGGAAGAATCCAGGCTGGGAGAGCAGGACTCACAAACAGGACTCATGGTCTTTCTTGAGACCATCCTTTCCTTGCAGTAGATATTTACAGTAGAGCACTGTTCAGCGCTAGGCTGAGCCAAGGCTGAGTTTTTTGCAGTTAGACTCTTGGGTAACATTCATGAGACCATGTCCTGAGGAAAAACAGGGTGGCCCCACTGGAGCCAACTTGACCTATCTCAGCTGAAGATCAGACCTCTGGAGCTGTTGACACAGATGGGCTCCCCAGACTGTTACAGTGATTATGCAGGATACATAATCCAGCTGCAGAGCCACAGGGTAACAAACTGAGCAGTCAGTTAGCTCACGAAGTCACTCCTTTCCTTAGGCTACCTCCTGAAACTTTATTGCTGTGAGGAAGTTTACAGGACAGTAGGGAACAAAATGAAGTAACAAATACTGTCTCTGAAATGAACCTGGAGGAGGAGTGGTGGAGTGTGAGCTGGACACAGAGTTGAACGCAATCAGAGCAATGACGTCTTTCCGTTCATCCCTTTTTTCCAATGTAATGCATCATCAGCTCTTGAGACAGTTCTTGAGGAATGCAAGAAGTCAGCTAACAGCCTTTTTGAGAAATCTATGTTAGCACTTTCAAGACATGTTGCTGTGAACAGGGTGTAGCTGAAATGGTGATAAATTACCTAATACTGCCAGAAAGCAAGGCTGCAGGCATCCTCTTGACAGCCTTTTCAGACTCCCTAAATGCTCCATAAATATATTAATATTTTGACTGAATTGTACCATATGTGATGTATATTATCAGTTCTCAGTTCATAATTTCAGTTCAGGTACCCTGTGCCAAATTTGCATACATGAGCAAATGAGGGAAATTTATCTCATTTTCAGATTATTATTCCAAATGAGGACTAAGAGTGTGCTTATGAAGATTGTATGTAATTTTCCATAGACATGCAAGTTTTCATATAACTCAATATATATTTTGATAAGAAAATAACTATTATAACATCTCAATGTTTGTCAAATACTGTTTAGAAATAAGAAAATAGTGAGAAAATTGCAGCAGTCAGAGTATCTGTGTTTTGAGTTTTGATGACATGTAAAATTGGTTGAAGATTTTTCAGATTTCTGCAAAGAAGTCTGCCTTGAAATGTCAGTATTTCATAAGAGTTTTCAATAGCTCTTCAAGTGACACAAAGTACTCTCATGTCAATGCTGGAAAACCCCAACCTACAGCTGCAGCTGTTCCTACATATGGAATTTACTTTGTAAAGAGAATTCATAGCTGAGGACAGAACAGTTCTTCAGGACTGTTAGAAAGAGAAAAAAAGTTTCAGGAGAGAATGCAAATCTGCAAAGCAACCCCTTTCTCAGTTTTTTTACTGTCTTAATATTCAGTGGAGGAAGAGGGGATATCTGTTGCCATGCTTTGAGAACAACCTACATTACAATGTATTCTGAAGGCTTAATCTTGCAATATTTTGGTGCGAAGTTTTGTCTCAGCCATGTAATTTACTCTGATTTAATGTTGGATGGCTTTCAACTCCTCTGTGTACAGGCTAACTGCTCCCAACACTTGGATAACTTGGACTGTAACTTTTTATAGGAAGGGACTGTCATGTTTGTTCAATGTTCTGTTTGAGGCTCCTTAAGGATTCCAAGAAGTACAATAATAAATTGGAAAAAATGGTACTTCATGATGTTCAGGCATGCTGTTTGTTTTATGGGGACCTATTCTTGAGAAGTAAATAGCTGATGTACCCAGTGCCAAAGTTCTACATGGGCAGCAAATTGTGTGATTATTTGTGGCTTCGGTATGTCACATGCAGAACAAAAATCTTCCCAGGTATCCATGCACTCACATTTAATCCTGTGCTTACAGTGTCAGGTTTTTGACAGCAAAACCCATAATGCCCTGAATCAAAAGAGGCACCCAACATTACCAAATTATTTCACAAAAGCCTCAGATGTTTGGTTTGGTTTTGTTTGTTTGTTTGTTTTCAGGAAAAGACTTCCAATGGTGGAAAAACACTGAAGAATTCCATACTTTTTTTTTCCTGTCCTTCAAATTCAGGAAGAAACCATCCTGAAATACTCTACAAAAGCATGGGGTTTGTCCATTTCAAGTAAAGCAGGGTGATCACCAGAAGTGTCCTAGTCATGCAAAGAAAAGCTATAATGATGGTGTCACTAGGTCACTGCCTGTCTTTCTAGAAGGGTCCCATGGGATCTTTTTGCCATGAAACTCCCCAACCTTAGTCACAAGTCTTTTTTCCCAGGCTACTTGTGCGTATTTTTAGTATTTTCATGTGAAGACGGAGTTTGTGCTCTGCTTCTCTCTCCTTTAGTGGATGATGTTTCTGTTTGTCTGATGAATTTCCTCCTTTCCTCATCTAGACTTTGTTCCCTTGCATAATATAAGAAGCAGATCTGTTTTCCTTAGAGGTGATGACCTGTAATGTAGTGGCAGGACAGGGAGAGACAGACCAGGTCATGATGTAATTACAACCACACTTGTAAGTGCAGGAATTTATGCCTTCAAAGCTAATAAAACCCCCACTTGTGGGACGATTCTGCCAGCACCCAACAGGTGGTGGAGCAATTTTCACCCAACTGAAATGGTATGTTTATAAAAGGAAACAGAAATGATCTTTTTATTCTTTTCTTTTATTTATTTTATTTCTTAAAACTTTTTTCTGCTGAATACTAAAAGACCTATCTAATAGCAATACATTTTTTAAGTAATGAAATATTTACAGCTGGAGCCTTCAACAGAGGAACAGTAGAGTATGTTTATTTTGCAGCTTAGTAAATTATATATATATATATATACCAAGAATCAAATGGATGCTTTCAGTTGATCATGCTAATCCAAACATGCTTTCTTTATGCTTTTTAATCTGGAGAATTTGTTTTCCCTTCCCATGCACATAATTATCAAAGCATCTATTAGACACTATAAATAAATCCAGGCCCTAAAATTTGTCTTCAGACTCAAAACACACATATAACTGCAGGGCATATCATTCCTCAGCAAAAGCTGGTGGTTTTGTCACTCTCCCTGGGCCCTTGGTAGACCCTTAAAGGAAAACTACAGTGATAGATAAATAAACATTTGCTAAATAAGAACATATATACTGAAATTTATGCAAAACTGTTCAGAAAAATCTGGCAAAAATTCCATCTCACTATAATAGTAATGGGTGCTTGTAGTTTTAACAAACGCTTTGCCAAGTCCAAGATGGAGAAAAGCCGAATTCTGCTTCAGCACTTGTTTCCATAACCTGTATACCAGGGAAAGTCCCAGCGTGGAATTTCTATAGCCATATTCCCTTGAGCATTTGGGATGAGAGAGACAAATTGCATGGAAATACAGTGCATACTGTTAGCCAGACAAGTTCTGCTGTTGCTTGAACTCAGTAAAGTTCACCCCCGCACAAGTTAATAATTTGAAAAGGGCAACTTGCAAGAGAGAAAAATAAAAATTCAGAAAGCAGAGAAGACTTGAAAACTCAGATAAAACCTCAGGGAACCTGTTAAAAAATAAGGATCTCAATTTATGCGAATGTATGTTGACCTGTGTGTGCACATGTTTACTCAGAAAGGTGGTAATTTCACTGCTTCCAATCTGCTTTCCTGTTATCAGTGCTCAATGCTTTGGGTACATAATATGAGCTGCAGGATCTAATGCTTGGTCTCACTGGACAGCCAGTGGTGTGACCCTGAGCTGTCTGTTGGATTTGTGGTGAAGGCTGCTCGTGGCCACATGATTCAGCTCTAGTCATTCAGTCAGTGGTCACTAAGGGGGACTTGAAGGGTGTAATTTTCACTCAGTTTGCTATTGAATCTGGTGAGCCTCAAGTATACTAAACCATAAGAAGCCGCGAGACATAAGCAGGAAGAGGCATGGATGTTATGACAGATATAATAAAAAAGAAAAGTGGAAAGAAAAGGGTGACTCAGCCAGAATCAGACTACAGGACATCAGCAGTCCCGCCAGAAACCCAGAACCGCTCTGAGTTTTATAGAGAAGCATCCTTATCATGAATGCTGCATTCAGATAGTTTGCCTCTCACACTTTTCTCCAGTACCGGAGCAGGAGCAGGCTTTAGATGATCATGTCTTCTGCTTCAGCATGAACAGTTGGATACCCACCAGTTACTCCACAGACACCCCAGTGGAGTCCACGACAAGTTAATCACCATTAGCCAAAGAAATGGTGAAGTTGCTATTAGGGCCCTTTTTAAAGAAGTTTAATGAGAAAAATATCACTAGAAAAAGTGCAGAAAGCAAAAAGCTTGCTGTTGCTTAGCTGGTTCTTTCCAGCTGGATAGTTCTGGAATACTGAACGTTAATTGGAAAATAACAGCATTCTTGCCTGCTTTTAGAAAATCAATATGCGTTCTGCTGTCCTCCTCCCCTATTCAGGTTAATTCATTACCAGGATATTTTTAGACATCTGAATAAATAAAAACAACCCTTTTACAGTCAAAAACTAATAAACATAACCAGCCAAAAAGATCTCCCCAGTGCAGTCCTTACCCTGCCTTCAGTGTTGCTCACTGATGTCCATGCCAGTTGTCTGCCCCAAATCACTTGTCAGCCCTTCTACAAAGCTGGATATGCATCCTATGTTCCTTTGAACTGGCACAAGTTGAAGGATCAGTGGCTCTGTTTGGCAGAAGCTGAGCTCCTGGACATTATGCAGCAGCAAGAGCTTGGCAGTGTTGCCTCAGTGCAAGGATGTTAATGCCAGTTCACCATTCCCTGTGAACCAAGTGAGAGAGCAGGGGAGGAGAAGAGAGGGCAGAACTGGAAATGCAAAAAGGCAATGTCGTATTTCACAGAAGATGTGTCACAACATAAATAAACAATAATTCTAGCAACATTGTTTTGCCTTTTTTTTAAAATACATAGTCCTGCTCAAATCCCCCTGGATCTAATTAAAACTTTGTTGGCCACCCACCAATCAAGATAATTACATTGTCTGGCAAAACAACAACAACAAAGACAAAATAAGATAGTGCAGAAAGATGCACCTACATGACAAAACAAAAGAAAACAAACAGGAAAAACAATCCAGGCTCCATTCCTTGTTTATCGATTTTTGCCTCATTTGGAAAGTGGAAAAAGAACTTAACTATAAAAGATGTTAAGTCTGCATCTCAAAGAGTCCTTCAGCAGATGTTTAAGACAGCAAAATACCCAGAGTGTGTCAATGAGGATTTGAAATCATGATAAGGGAAACTTGCAGGAGAGAGAGGCACCATATTAAAGATTAAAATGATCTGACTACTGGGAGATACTGAGTTGAAAAAGAAGCTCTTACTGCAGTGAAAGGGCAGACGTTCAAGATGTGTTATTTAGGGCAGTCACCACTAATAAACCAGGACTTGCTTAAGTTCTGACCAAGCAAGATCTGAGATCCTGAATTTAATCCTTGTTCTCTCAAGTTCCCTGGATGCTGCTGCTCTGACAGCTGGCTTATTCCATGACAGCAAACATATGTAAGTTATACTCCAAATCAACTTGATCCAAATTCCATCGAAATCAATGAAAAGACTCCCATTGATTGCAATCAGACATAAATAAACCAAAATGTACACGGAGACTTGGTCAGAATGAAAATTGAAGCCATTTTAAAACAGAATATCAAGGAGTCTTTACAAAAATGTTAAAAACTACTCTAGGTTGAATGAAGACAAAAGAGAAGCACACTTAATATCTTTTGAACAAACAATGTTTCAAAGAGAGGAGAAAATCAAAGCGATTCAGATTTGGACTAACATATGCATTTGGAGGGCTGCAAATACTGGCAAGCACGGTTTTGGCATAAGAAAAGCACAAACCCTGAATTATTATTAATTGCATGAAAATATATGCAAATAGGGGTTTTCCCCTATACTTTCTTTCCATGAGAATAGATATTAAACACACAGAGCCATCCATGGCAACAATACTCACAGAAATAAATGTAATCTCAGGGAATGCTTGCAATGAAATCAGCAGAAGCATGGCTTATGACTTGCTTCCATTGCTTGGGCTATTTATTGACCTTTGTGTGTGTATACATATATTAAACAGACAGAATTATTGTTTTTTCATCACCCTTATTTCATAAACCTCATTCTTCTAGAAGAAAGTCTTTTGATTGATGATGAGGGGATTTCTTTCTTTTTTATTCTTTCTAAGGCATTGATCAAAACCTGACAAAATTTTAACTAATTTTGAAATTATTTTAAAGAGTCCTTTGATACATAATATCAAGTTTAACCCTAAAATAAATTAACGTTACCAGGGTCCTGTTTACCAGAAGCAAATATCTGTATATGAACTTTATATAGCTTAGTCTTTCAGGTGCTACATCCACAAACATCCCAGGTAAATTGCTAAGAGCTGTGGGCAAGATATAAACCCAGGACCAAACTTATGGAAAGAAATTATTTTATGTTGGAAAGTGTTCTGGAAAACATCTCAATTAATTTAAGTCATATGAATAAACGTGTTTTTTTTTTTAATTCCATGGCCAATTGGAGTTAAATAAAGGGATAAAAGAGACTCAGAAATCTAAGAATTAATTTCAAGCTGAATGTAACAGATTGTTCAGCTTGAAAAACATTATTTTTTTCCTTTTATGTACCACATATATTTTAAATATACATAGTCTAAAAAATCTTTGTGGCTGTGTAAAATAGTTCTGGAAAACCATTTTTAAGGAAAAAAAAAAAAAAAGAAAGAGGAAACCCTTCCTTTCCAAAGTGCTCAAATGGAATGTTTTAATTTGACTGCTTTGTCTTTTTATTTTGTGTTGAAACACTTCAGATTAGATTTACAGCCAACAGGAGCTTTGTCTTCACACCGTTCTCCATAGTTAGGAGGACTAGTGTTTTTTCCTTATTTTTTTAAAGAAAGAAAAGAAAACAAACGAAGAAAATTTACAATCTTGTATAAACCCATGACATCAGGAGCCTGAAATTCACTACATCATTCACAATGAAAAGATTGACAACACAGAAATACGGATTTCCTTTGCATTTTCTCCTGATTTTCTACTACCCACTCCAAACCCTTCCTTATGACACTTTGGTCAGAAGGTTGGAGTTTCTCACCAGATGTGGAGCTGACATGATGTCTCTCATGCCTGCTTCTTCTGCTCTTATTAGAGGATGTACCTCTCCCTGTCCCACCCAGCCACAGAAGATAGATACCACAGATCTGAGAAGATGCTGAAGGAGCTGCTGAAGAAGCTATAAGGCTGGGGAGAGAAAACATCAGAGGAAGTTTCCCTCTCTTCATGTGCCTTAGATTCTGGCCAGATAGATCCTATGAAAACACTAACCTTCCTAACAGCTGCCTCAATGGGAAAGGTGTCTCTGTCTATGCACTGTAATGTTCAGATGTGGAACTCTGTTGAGAAGTATTCCACTGCTTATCATCTAGCAGTAAAATTCATGTTAGTATCCTCTACCTTGTTTTAGGCAGAAACGAGCTGGGTTAGTAAAAACAGTTTTAACTGATGACCAAATCTTTCTCTCCTGATTGTGTACCATGGGAGTGTGCGTGTGAAAAGCTCTGTTGCTTGACCTGAGAGTGATGCTAATGTCTCCAGAAAAGGACTTCTGACCATGACTTAAGAAATAATGCATCACTGAGGCAGGACAAAGTTGCCTCACAGAAATTTTTGCCTGGTCGTTTTTTCAGTTCTGAAATAAAATGCCGCCAAAGAGCAAGCTCACATTTTCCATCAGCCTCAAGGGTTCTCATTTTTTTCATATTTTTTACGTTTCTTGTAGTAAGAAAGTAGGATAGAAGAATAATATTATTTCTGCCTTTTCTTTCTTCTGCTAGATATTTTATCTTTAGTTGTACCTGGAACTCCTACTTTGTCAACATTCGGGTAAGAGAAATCAAGCAAGGTGCACAAGCAAGAAAACACCATCTGTAATGATGACAAACTATAAACACCATTCACAGGCCATTAAGTTTGTAATCTTCTCTTCATCATTATTCTCTTACCTCCATTAAATTCTTCCACTACGAAGTGCAGAAGCCAAAGGTGACAGCAGTAGAGTGATAGACAAGAATTTATATTGTCCTGTCAATGCAGATAAACCCAGAGCTGAGAGAGTGTCAGGCAAACTTCCCCAGTGATGACTAAAGTTCAGTAATCTCTAGAAAAGGGAAAAAATACAAATGATTTTTATGCCTTTTAGGTTTTTAAGAAGATTTATGTTACTGAAGTATCCTGACTCTCTGGAAGGTGCTTTGACTCATATTTATTGTTCACAGGAAACTATTATCTGCAAATGATCAGTCTGCTTCAAATTGCAGATTTGCAAGGTTGCAAGATAATCAGAGGCATCCCACAGCCACAATTCTCTCGAGGAACTGGAAAGGGCTAGAAGACGATAGAATGAAAATGACAGATAGTTGCCCAGGGGAACAACAGAGAGAGTAAAGTAAAGCCCAGTTTTTCTAGTATGGCCAAATCTAGGATGTTATAGCACAACTGTCCTCAGCTGTTGTTTGCCAATGGATGTATCACTGGTAGTAGCACTACATTAGACCTAGAACTCCATTACTCCACTCTCAAATAAATGTTAGGAGTGCTGTAGGACTCTGCAAAGGTTTGGGAACAATATTTGGTAACAATACCATGGGTAGGTGGGATGGGACCCAAGAGGACAAAATTGTCTAAGAGTCCCCATCGGTTTGTTAAACCAGTGCTGGAGATAGAGAGATCTAATCAAAGGAGAACTAGACAGGTCTCTGGAAGAACCCGAATTTCACTGCAGGATGGTATCTAAGCTCATGTGGAACCTAGGAATAATTTGTCATTGGAACAGGTTACTGGCTTTATCTTGAGGAGAGATGGTATTTACACCTGCCTTTAGCTGTAGACATGTCTTCTTCTTGACCTATTTTTGAATATTCAAATATTCAAATAAATGTTTGTTTTGAGAGACCAGCCTTTCACTTGAAGCCAAGCCACCATCATTACTAGATCAGATTGGCCACAGCTTTGTCTTCCTTAGGGTTGTTTTACAATCCTGTCCTGTCATAGCACTATCTTTCTGGGTGAACTTTTTCTAATTTTCAATCTGAACATTACAAACACCAATTTTGTCTTCTCTTTGTTTTAGTAGCTGCCTCAGCCAAGAAGTGTTTGGCTTCTTCATCTTTGTAACTCCCTCTCAAGTAATCATTGGCTGATAATTGATAACCCCTTGGCCTCCTGTTCTCCAGGTTAAACAAGCTCAGCTCTCAGTCACCGTCGTAGCCCTCCACTAGTAACCTTCCTCAGTTTCTCCATGTTCCTCTCAAACTGGGGGCCCACAGCAGAAACAGTACTCCATGTTCAGCCTCTGCAGTGATAAGAAGGAGATTATAATTTCTTCTCATCTCCTGATGATGCTCTGCCAAAGGCAGATGAATATGCAGTTTGCCTTATTTGCAAAAAGAAACGCAGGGCAAACCCCAGACATTTTCCAGTCAGCTGATTCTCAACTGCTGGGACCAGGATTCCAGCCAGCTTCCAGACCTCTATCAATCACCCACGTCCTCAGTTTACCGTGAGACTGCTCTGGGAGCTGGTATTAGAATAGTCAGCTGTTTAGTAAGGACGAGGACGATCAGGTTGGTCAAGCATGATTTGCTAAAGTCATTCTCATTTTTTCTGTTTGCATTCTTGCCTTTCACGTGGTTGGAAATGTCCACCGCATACATTTTAGTTATTGATGGCAAAAACCTTCTGGGTATTATGGGGTTGCTTTAAAACAGTCAAGATGAAATGTGACAACTGCTGGGTCATCCCTGTGGTTATCATTCATATTGGCGGTGGTGAATGAGTTGACTATGAGATACACCTCAGGCTTCCTCCTTTCACCAATGTTTACAAGTTTAAAAGTTGTTGTAATAAAGCTCATTCCAGCTGTGAGCTCTAGATAAGTTTTCTCCTCAGCTGCAAGCTCAGAGCACTGGCTGAGTGTGTGCAGTCCTGATATAAGCACAGTCCTTGCAATTCTACTTTATACTCAACTAACTATGAAATCCCGCAGAATCTAAGATCAGCTTTTCAGGGCAGCTTTCCAGGTTTCTTAGGCTGCAAAAGCTGATCAAGAGAGAATGTCAGCTGGGAATTTCAAGCAGCAGATTTTCTCATCCACTGTCTTCTATGGTCTGTGTTTTTTCAGCTCCTAAATTCCATGGTAATCCTTGACAGGGGAGCAGCACTCAGGAGCACAGGGTGGCAGCTGGTTGATGTCTCCAGATCACAAGGGGAGATGATCACTGGACAAGTGAATTCAAGGCCAGGACAGAGCAGCAGATGTCATTAGAGAAGTGGGATTCAATCCCAGGATTGTAGCAAAGAGTTCTGGATTCAACATCAGTGTGGATGTGGTAGTGGTGCTTCAGCAGCTGACTGGGAGTTCAGGCTTATTTGGGGGGGTAACATGCTCCCTTCCTCCCACGGCAAATTCACTCTTGGTTTATCACTGAAATTATTGTGCACAGCTGGCCCAGGGAGTATCTGCAGCTGCAAGAGCAGGAAGGAGGTCTGGACTCAAAGAATAAAATGCCATCCCATTTGAGGCTGGATGGTGTGAAAACTCTTTGGATCCAGAAGTGGAAGTGAAACAGAGGAGCCTACATGAGAGATTTTCCAGAGGAGAGAGATCTAGACAACTCCTACTGAATTCAGAGAAATCTGCTGGCTAATGAGCATCACTAGATATTTCAGTATAAACAGGCTTTGAGGAAAACTGCAACCAGGTATTGGAGCTGAGCACCTTCCTGTACTTGCAGGTAATCACATTGATCAAATCTGCTCACCTTGCTAGATAAATTGCTATGTGAACCCTTCATCAGAAGATTTAGCAAAGCAAAATGGCTCTTTAAATTGTAAAGTGGCAAAGTCTTGCCCTTTTTTTGAGATTACTTTAAACCTCAGTCTTTGCAATAGGCTGCAGCAAGAGGGAGTAAAAGAACAAAAAGACCTTGCTGTTAATATTTATGGCAACTAATGCAAAATTGCAACACATTTGCAGATGAATGAGAGCCCCTGTTAAAAGCTGCAGCAGCCTAATTTTGGAATGGCACTGATTTGGGGCTTTATTGTGTGGAATAACAAAGGAGAGCTTTCATGTCAATTAATTTAGAGGAATTATTAGTGTTAAAAATAAATAGTTCGATCACCTTTCCAAAAATAATCTGGGGAAGGGGGGGAAATGAAACTCAGTGAAAAGAAGATACAGATTTTATGTCAGTTCTAGATTTTTTTTCAAATAATTTTTGTGTCAAATCATTGTCGCTATGTAAGTTACAGGACTTATTTCTGATGATACCTATGTAACAATTATCAAAACATTGCTACAAAATAAACCACACAGGTAAGTAATTTCCAGTTGTTCAATGAAATAAGAAGCACTTGGAAATAGTTGTTTTGACGTATGTAATTAGTGTCTATTTTATTCAAAGAATGAAGCATCCAGGACCTAGTCAGGAAAAAAGATTTTTTTGTGACATTTAGAGTTGTAAGGCTTTTTTCTTTTCTCTAAGGGAAACAAGCCCTGTTGTATCCCGTATTTTTTTTTTAACAGAGATTCAGTTTGGAGGAATTATGTGTAATGTCAAACTACAGTATTCATCACTCACCGTGGCTTTATAGGAATCAATGGAGCAGTGTTCTTCTTGGTCTCCCTTCATTACACAGTCTTTACAGAGAAAACTGATGACTTAAAAAGAGTGTAGGTTCAAAAACTCCTGATTATACAAATATTTACTAGGAAAATATTATACTACTTTGCCTAAAAGGCATTTGGATGCAGGACAGACGAGGCTATGTTATGCCCTTGTCCTATGTTAAAAACTCATCTCGTTAAGCCCACTCAATTCTGTTTCCCTCTCTGTATCCTCTTTCATTCTTCTTTCTCCCTTTCTACTCCATCACATTGCAGACAATGTTGGCATAGTCCCTGAGGTGCTTCCATCACACAGGGTGGATCATCTAGCATGTTTCAGAAGACAGGAATACTGTGGAGTCAGGAAATCTCTCAGGATTGCGTTTTCACAAGTAGTCTCTGATTGCAAGTGTGAAACAATCCAGAGGAAAAGATTCCTGCAGATGGCAGATTATTGCAATCATTGTCATAAGGATTTATATCCTTGACCAAGCCCATATTTCCACCTGTCTTAAAACTGCCCAGTCCCAAGTGAAGATTTCTGTTACTCATCCACGTTTCATTCTGTTCCTGCTTCTCAAGGTTACATAAATCCTAAGGAAGATGCTTGCTCCACTGCAACTGCTACTCAGAATTGGTATCTACTCCTTTCACTAAATTCCTTCTTGTTCTTCCTGAGCCCAACAGCAAGAACCTCCCCGAATGCTCTCCTGTGTGTGCAGATCTCTGCCTTTGAGGTAGTTCCTCCCTGGTGAAGAGCAGGATGAAGAGTAATGGGGGTGAAGAACACCCCCTGCCACTGTTTATTCTGGCAAAAGCAGAGGCTGAAGAGGCTAGCTAGAACATGAATTTTTCATTTGCTGTCACAGCATTATGCTTGATATTGCCAATGATTGCCTCCTGTTCCATGGCTCCCAGGGCTCGTTCCCCTCTCCTCTCTGTGGCAATATTGGCTCTGTGAAACAGAAGAGCAGTCTCCTGATCTGGTAGTGTAGGGGCTCTAACAGAAAACATTTCACCAGATGTTGGAGCTGGACATGTGGTATTGAAACATCAGAGCAGGTGTTGCCTCAGGTCAGGATACCCATGAGTGCAACCTTTCCTTTATCATGGACACAGCTATGGAGTTTAGTCATTACACACCCAATGCTTCTTTTTGGCTAGTATGTGAACTCAGCCCTTCTCCAATGACAGCATAGGGGCTTACTCTGGCTCCCAACTCAGAAAGCTATCCCTTACATCAAAAGACAGGGAATTATTCTTTTGTGCCAAAGACTCTGGTTTCTTATCTCTGACAACTCAATCATCACATCATCTGTGGCAGAAAGATGGCTGGCAGCAAGATTAGATTACAGTGATTTAATATGTCTCTTTCAGATAAGCGCAGACCATGAGTATTCAAAAGCACACCTAATCAGATTGTAAACTTGACTAACACAGCATGCCTCAGACACCAAGAGTATAAATACAGATTAGACAAATTTTGGGAAGACAGGTCCATCTGTACATATTAAACGTAAGGGATCAGGTGCTGGAATCTCCTAAACTGATGGTTCCTGAAAATAGGGATCAGGGAAAGGCTCAAACTGTATGCCTCTGTCCTATATCCACCCACAACAAAGGTTATGCTGGAAAAAGAGACTGTGGTCCTCAGGCTGGATGCAGTATTCTCTCTCCATGACTGACTCTTGTGTACATTTGCTGAAGAGTTCTGCAGGTGTAGTGTACTCCCAGTGTTTAAGGTGTGTTATACGAGGCATATCCATATCACTCACTGGCCATTCATCACAATCCAGAGATAATCATCTGCCTAAATGAGACAGCTAGATTGTTTCTCTCATTAGCCTTAACCACTCATTGGCATGAAAATCTCTATTACAATCCCAGGAGAAATTTCCTCTGACCTCTTATTAATTTCATTCTTCGAAGTTTATTTTTTGTCTCACCTACCCATCTCCTTGAATTCTATCCCTTTAGATTAAGGCCTCTTTAAGAGACTTATGGTAGGAAGGTGCACTCTTTAGTGCATCCTTTGGGATAGATCCATCTGGTCAATCTGTTGTACAGAAGACAAAGGATTGGGTTGCTAATAAGGTAGCTCCACCGTTGTTTGTACAACAGAAGTGGCCTTTGTGAGGAGCTTTGGGCTTAGTAAGGAAAAGCATTTAAGTGCAAAGTGTTAATTATTATTATTACCTGGCAGGCTGTAACTAATAGTAACCATTTAGTTGGGAGATGTGGAAACAGGTATACAGTTAATTGGTAGATTTAGCCGATGTCTGGTGGTTACACTGCAGACAATCTATCATTGTTGTAAGCAGCGTGAAGTTATGCCCAGCCTGAATTACTGTGAGTTTCCCTTCACCCCTGGTCTTGTGCTAATATTCCAAAATGTGTCACCAGTGAGCATTTGAGTGAAATCTCTAGAAGAATGTGGAACAAATCTGTAAATCTCTTTCTGAAATGCCCTGCCAAAAAAAATCAATAAGGTCTTCCATGTCAGGAAGGAAATGTTAAAAAAAATTAATTAAAAAATAAACTCTCCTGTAAATCAAATGGGAATGAGTGAGAGCAGGCAGATGGGGATGGAATAAAATTGCGGTGGAAGAGCCTTCAATTCCCTCCAGTCTTAAAGTGTGTGGGTATTTGCAAGTGCCTGTCAAAGCTGTGTGGGCAGTCACCAACAGTGCTGCCTGCGGTCAGGGACCAGTGTCTCCCGTGGCCAGCAGACACCAGCCTCTGCAAGCAGGGTTTGGTGATCTCCTCCAGCCACCACTAGGACTGCTCCCTGGGGAAGAACCCCAGTAAAAGAGGACCACTGCTCCTTGGGGGTGAAATTGCTAGTCCTGAAAGTGTGAGAGAGCTAGAGCAGAAAGGGCTTTTCTTCTGCAGATATATTACTGGAAGGGAATCTCCCTCTCCCTGTGTCCCAGCACCAACTGCTGTCATTTCATTTCCAAAACCTTGTCCCTGTCTCCATCAGCATTTATGTGGGTACATCTCTGCCATGCATGAGTGATTTATCTAAGCATCAGCAGCTACTGTAAATGACGGTACAGTGAAGCAAAAGTAGAGGAGGGAATGAAGGGGAAGAAATGCGACTTTCCCCTCTGTGAAATCAAGCACAGGTGCCCATTCCCAGCAACTCCAGTGCACTTACATAAGTCATGAGGGGAAGGAGAAAGACATTTCAGAGCCTCCTCAGACATTTAAGGTCATTTAATTAATCGAATTTAAATATTTCCTCTAGAAAGACTATACACACGTCTGTACATATGCATGTATTGTTCCTTCACTTTACACTTCTGCTTCCAGTTCATGTGTGGTGATTTCAGTATGTTGGGGAGCAGGTTTCAGGGTCTTGAGCTGATGGGAAGCGCAGGGGAGGAAGGGATCGAACGATTTGGGTTTAAAAGTTGGGGTAAGTCCTTCTTGGAGTGTGTGTGAGTGAGAAAGGGGGAGTGCGTAACCAGCCACTCATGACACAGGCGCGGGGCGTCCTGGCGGGGCGGCTACAGGCGGAGTGATGCAGAAGCGGCGAAGTGAGAGGGAGCAGAGAGAGAGCGAGCGGGAGAGGAGCGCGCTGTGACTTCCACTGAGGCAGCCGGGAGAAATCACCAGCCAGGATTTGCTCCTCTCTCTCTCCCTCTCTCTCTGACTTCAATTCAGCTCCTCCCCCGTGTGGTTGTGGCTTTGCCTTCCATCACAAGCCTGATCAGCAACGCCAGTCTTGGGGAAGAAAAAAAAAAAGGAAAAAGAGGGGGGAAAGAGAAAAACAGGGAAAAGTGCAAAAGAAGGAAAAGAAAACGAGAGGGAAAAAAGACAGCGGAAGAAAGTAATCTCCTCTATCCCCCGGCTGCATCTAGCACAGCAGAGTCTGAAACTTTACGGAGTTCTCGCCGCTTACCCCGCGGCGGGTGAATCGGCAGCACCCGGCTCCCTCGCTCCTGCCCTCTCCTTGCTCTTTCTCCCTCGCACTCATAAGCAGTCGGCAGCGATGGAAAAAGTTGCTGGTTGGTACCCAGCCTGGCACGTTGCTCTCCTGTACTGGACATGGCTTTTCCTCTTCACTTTTGGCTTTACCGGCGCAGAAATAACTTGCAGATCCTGCCGTTCCCAGGTGCATCCGCAGCAGCAGCCGCAGCAAGGATTACTGATGCACTTGAGGACCGAAAAAGGAGAGAAGGAGCAGAGGAGGTTCTTCGAGGAGAAGGGAGGTGAGAGAGGGCAAGAGGCCCGGACGGAGGATGCCGGGCTGCGAGCGACCCTCGCCGCTGCTCCCACGGGGACGAAATCCAGCGGCTGGGAGACCCGGCGAGTGATGAGAGAGAAGGAGAAAGTGGCCGGGGAGCGCCGTCCCCGAGCGGCGGCGGCTCCGGCCGAGGACCGACCCCACCGTGGGCAGGCTCCCCTCCCGGCGGGCGGGCGGCCGGGCTCGGTGCGGCGGAGGGGCCGCAGCCCGCGGGGCTCCGCGGGGCCGGGGCCGGGCGGCGCCGCGGGGCGGGAGCCGGGGGACGGCGGCGCCGCCCGCTTCGGGCTGGAGGAGCTGCGGCTGGGCAGCACCACCTTCGCCCTGGCCGGAGACTCGGCGCACAACCAGGCCATGGTGCACTGGTCCGGGCACAACAGCAGCGTGAGTACCCCGGGGAACGCTTTGCTTTTCATCTTCCTTTTGCCTTTTTTTTTTCCTTTTCTTTTTTTTTTTGGGGGGGGGGGGGGGGGGGGGGGGGGGGGGGTGGGGGGGGGGGGGGGGGGGGG